>NC_088979.1:56954319-57254319 GCF_963932015.1 Anas acuta
ACTCCTTCCATGTTGATCTGGGATCGTTGGCTGGCTTGTGGTGGGGTCAGGTGTCAGCATAAGTGCAAGGGAGACATCTTGTGGGCTGGCACGAGAGGCAAATCCCTGTGGGCAGTATGCTTGATTGCCTTAGCCATAATGTGAAGTGCCTTCTGCATGGAGCATTAATGTGTGGCAGGTTGGTAAGAAGAACTGCCTTGGAATTGGTAAGGCCATGGGTGGATAGGCAAAGTTTGTTGCTGGAAAAACAGTACCAGGAACAGTGCTTTTGGTATAAACCCCAACTGGGGTACTGCACATCAGTTCATGTGTTTTTGTTGGATTAAGGTAGTCCCTGTCTGCTTATGTTATGTGCATCAGCTGAAAATCACTTATAGAGACTCAGCAAAAAATCTTCTGCATTAGATCTTTATTTATGTCCTTATTTGGAGGAGGACATTTTTTTTCCCCTTTCATCATGTCAAAAGCTGTACTAACAGCAATCAGTATTATATTGCTCCCTAAGAGCCTGATTTTGCTACCATAATTTACACAAATAATATTAACTTGTTTAACAAGTCCCAGTGGGAATATCTTCTTAGAAACTACATGGGAAGATAAGTAGTGCATTCAGGGATTAAGTTCTAAACTTAATGGAAAACAACCCCTTTCTAGGCACTTTTCTCCACGTAGGGTCATGGTGCACATTTTTCTGTAATTGAGTCAGATTGACTTTAATTTTATAATACAGTTCAATGGTAAATATTTTTGTGTTTAATCTATTTTATCATTCAAGTTGTTTTGACTGTCACCAAGTTTCTTTTCTTTTCTTTTTTTTTTTTTTTCAAATAGTTGATTTTGTTATCTGCCATTTAATGTGGAACCAATATCTACACTAAGCATATTGAAGAGATAGGAATAGGTGTATCTTTTAGATGTTTTAGCAGTTTTAAAAAAGTGGGGATAGTTGGAACCTAAGTATTTTGAGTGTTTTTACCCTGGAGGTCTTGTACTTAGCACCACAGAGCTACTTGGCTAGTCATCTGATGTTACTCTCAAGACTGGTTATCCTTAATTTCTTATTGTAAAGATATTTATTTCAGTTTTACTGTTTTGGTATGCTTGTTACCAAACAAAGCCTTTTTCTGAAGGTTGTTGCATGAATTCAAGCATCCTTGCCAGGGAGATGGAGGGTCTGCTCAGTTATTGTCCCCAGATTTCTACAAGTTAAAAGTGTGCTCAGTTTGTCTTCTTGCATGTCTGACCAGCTGAGCTTTGTCTCATAGGCCTTGCTAAAAATCTCACAGAAACAATACTAATAATACACATATGCATTTACAAACAATACGTGTATCAATTAGTTTTCTTTGGTTTTGTTATAGTGTCTATGTGTATGGAATAAATGATCCTTCATGCTCTCATACATCTCTACTTCTCATGCCAGCATTTATAAATAAACAGCTGTGTTGCCCAGTTACCTGGATATGGTTAACTCTCTAAATCCTTTTAAGCAATTCATTGTATGAACCATATAAGGTATATATACATAATATATATATATATATATTTTTTTTTTTTTTTTCTAAAGATCTGTATAATTTTTGTAACTATGAGTGGAGTTAAGGCAAAACAGCATCTAGTTCAAAAAACAAGCAACGTGTCCTTTTTGTGGTTCTCTTATAGCCAGAACTGTCATTTTTTAGAATACCATAGATTCATTAACTGTCTTTGCTAATCACATCTCTCTCCCTCATGATGGTTCTTAAATAGAGAGGGTTTCTAAAGGACCTATTCTTTCAACCTAGAAGCAAATGTACAAGGTGACCTACCTTCCTTTCATCCTTAAAACAGAGTCAGGATCCAAATTGGACTCCTTGATTTTTGCACGCAAGGGGACCTGGCTTATTACACTGTATTACAAATTATATTATCCAGCATTTGATTTTGTTGTACTCCAGAGCCCTCTTTTGTTATGGAGAATAATGCAGTAGAGGAACAATGGCTTTGACACAGGGAGAAATATTTCATGTCAATAAAGGTGAAAACAAACAAACAAGCAAGTAAAAATAAATAGCTTAAATTGTCCAGTTTGGAGAGTGTATTCTTTTTACTTTCCCAATTCTCCAGCTTTTCTGAACACTCCTTTTAATTTCTTTATATTTGTAAGTCAAATGAGGGTTTCATTTTAAACCACACATGGTGTAGTTTTCTGAGTTTTCCTTCTTACTTTAAAGAAGGTGCTATTTTTATTTACTTTTAAGAGATGTAAAAACAGTTAGTTAAACTCTTAAGAATCCTTTAAGATGTATGTAATCTGTGTAAACTCACATTTAATCAATTTCCTTATTTACATTCTGACCGTAACTGTAATGCTTATCTCATTTTACAGAGAAAAACTAGGGTATATACTTAAAAGTAAAACAATGCACAAAATATAAAGCCTCATCAAAGAGATAATAACTTGATTTATTCTGAGAAACAGTAAATGTCTCAAGATTTCAGATATTGTGGAACTGCATGAAAACAGAGAAAAAGAATGTACAAAATGACTAAACATCTGAGATGATTTCCTAAAGAAAGTTCTCATCTTAGCTGAATTAGGATGAAAACATTTGTCCTGAGTGAAATGACTTAGTGCAGTTGTACTAGTATTAAAAGTCTAAAGTATCTTTTTCTTTTTTTTTTGGTGGTTGCTTTTCTTTGAGAATTTTTCAAATATACTAATTTGAAAACAACTTTGCATTTTCCTAGACAAATGTTTGTTAAAAAAAAATGAAGATAAGATATGAGAGGGTTACATATTAGAGCTGCTGTTATGTTTTTCCCTATTTATTTTCTCCAGGCAGAAGTAGGACAGTGTGGATTGTGGATTTTTTTTGTTTTGTTTTGTTTTGTTTTGGTTGTTTTGGTTTTGAGTTTATTTTTTAACTTCAGAATTGGACCAACTAGACATTTCTACTTGCTTTTGTCGGAGACTATTTTTTTTGCAGGTCTAGCATACTGATATTCCTAAACAGCTAGCAGAAACCCCCTTCCACAACCTCTCCATAGGCTGTTTGCAGGCACTTTGTTTCCACAAGTTATCATGGGGTACTTGAAAATCAAGACTGAACTGTAGAATGAGGACACAACAAAACACCATGGCCATGCAGTGCACTGAAAGGTGATTCTTTCTTCTTGAGTCTTCAATAGACTCAAGTGCCCAGAGACAGAGTTTTTTTTTTTTTTTTTTTTTTTTTTTTTAATATTTTATTAATGTGTTAAAATATACATTAAGTTATATCGCTACTATGTGAAGAGCTTTTTTTGGTAGATCATTTCTGCTAAGATTATTGCATGGTAAATAGCTTGCATCAGAAAGGCTTTCACAGAATCATAGAATCTTAGAATCATAGAATGGCTTGGCTTGGAAAGACTTTAAAGATCATCTAGTCCTAACTCCCCTGCCATAGGCAGGGACACCACCCACTAGATCAGGTTGACCAGGATCTCATACAACCTGGCCTTGCACACCTCCAGGGATGGACCATCCACAGCTTCTCTGGGCAACCAATTCCAGTGCCTCACCATCCTATGAGGGAATATTTTCCTTCTAACCTCTAATCTGAATCTCCCCTCTTTCAGTTTAAAGCCATTTCCCCTCTAATTATCTGCCTGAGCAGACAATGCCTGAGTCTTATTGTCTGCCTAAGAAAAAAGTTGTTCTCCCCCTTTTTTGTATAAGCCCTCTTTAATTATTGAAAAGCTGCAATAAGGTCACCCCTGAGCCTACTCTTCAGGTTAAAAAAAACCACATCTGTATCAGCTTTTCTTCATAGGAGAGGTGCTCCAGCCCCTTGATCATCTCGTAATAGAATACAGCCCTGCACTGAAATATTGAAATACAATACAGCCCTGAGGAAGCAGTTTAGGAGTGTGTGGAATATTAGCCACTTAGTGAGCCTACTGGTGAGTGTGTGTGTGTGTGTGTGTGTGTGTGTGTGTGTGTGCATGCACACTGCTAGACCTACTGTTTATGAACAGAGAAGGACTGGTGGGAGATGTGGTGGTCGGGAGCTGTCTTGGGCAGAGTGACCACAAAATGGTAGAATTCTCTATTCTTGGTGAAGTCAGGAGGAGGATCATTAAAACTGCTGTCTTGGACTTCTGGAGGGCAGACTTTGAGCTGTTCAGGACACTGGTAGAGAAGGTCCCTTGGGAGTCAGTCCTGAAGGGCAGAGTGATCCAGGAAGGCCAGGTGGTCCTCAGGAAGAAAGTCTTAAGGGTGCAGGAGCAGGCTGTCCCTGCGTGCCATAAGATGAGCTGGCAGGGAAAAAGGCCAGTGTGGCTGAATAGGGAACTTTTTCTGTGTATTTGGAGAAAAAGAGAGTTTATGCCTGGTGGAAGAAGGAACAGACAACTCAAGGAGAGTTGCCAGGATATGTTGAGAAAAAATCAGGAAGGCCAAAGCCCAGCCTGAGCTCAACCTGGCTGCTACGGTTCAGGATAACAAAAAATGTTTCTATAAATATATTAATGGAAAGAGGAGGGCCAAAGAGAGTCTCCATTCTTTACTGGACACAGGGGGGTACATGACGACAGAGGATAAAAAAATGGCTGAGGTTCTTAATGTCTTCTTTGCATCTGTCTTTACTAGCCAGACCACTTGTCCTCAGGGTACTCATTCTCCCGACCTAGAAGTCTGGGATGAGGAGCAGAAGAAACCCCCCACAGTTCAAACAGTAGCAGGTGGTTGACGGGGCAACTTTGTATGGTTGCCCATTCCTACATCTTTACCATTACCCATGCACAATAAACAAATAGTTTAGATGAACAAATGCTCACAATCCCTAAAAAGATGCTCAAAGGAAATGGCCATCATATGAAATGCAGACTGTATTTCAGCTCTGTGGAGCAAAATGGAACAACAGATATGTTGTTCCATGAATTATGGGTATGTATGCAGTAATGGATAGGCATGTTGCCTGGCTGAAATCCCCTGCATACATTGCACTTTGTGTCTGTTGTGCTGAGAGCCTGCAGACAAAGTAATGCTCTGCTGCTTCTGCCTGCATGAACAGTCACTGGGGAGCTCTTGCAGTCTCTTTGCAGTGTTAGCAGTCTAGAAATGTAGCTTAAGTTGGACCATTTTGGAGAGTCACACTGGGGAGAAGAGAGAGATTTTATTTGGGCAAGTAATAATCATCTAATGCTCCTAGGGTTCAGGAGAGAATCTTTGGTAACCAAATGGCCATAATATCCTTATGGGATATCAGGCGTTTGATAGCCCTAATGATACTTGCAATTTTACCGTTCAGAAAACAAGTGTCCATTTTAAATTTATCATGCTGCACATTATCCAGCAATAGAAGTCCTCAGCTGCCTGGGGTGTTCTTATAGTTGCAAAATCTACAGATGGTTGACTTTTGAAATGATTTCTGAATAGGTTCACATGCTTCGGGTAACAATGCAGTTTCACTGAAGTTTAAACCCCCCTTACAGTGAAATGCCAACTAAAATACTAGCAGGCTGCCAAGCTTTTGCCTGGCCTTCAAATGCAAGAAAGGTTATTGCTGCTAGATCTGTAAAAGCTGTACATTAAAATGTGAATTCTATCAGCTTACTATATAACTTAATGGTTTATTAGTGATTTTGATTGACCCCTTGGAAAAGCAAAATCTTTGAAGAAAGCCCTGCAGTCCTTGTACTCCTTGCTGGATAGTTATCACTGCTCCTCAATCGCCAGTCACAGAATGAGAGCACTGTGAATATCTGTTAGCTGCTTCTCGGAATGAACCTGTTCAATTTCTAAAGCTGAGCTGCATCATTCATATTAAATTACTTGGGAAATTTCAAAGACTTTGGATAGTCAATCACTTAGCCTTTTGGGACTGGGGAATTGAAAGACTGTCAGGACCACACATGCTGTTTCCTTATGTTTTTGGTTGCTTGGCTATTACAGGGAGTTTACCCTTGGGCCAGCAGGAAAGATTTGCCCAGACAACATTCTGTCACTAGCAACAAAGCCCACAATATCCCCATGAGCATTAGAAATTGATGAGGAAGTTTGACTTTCATCACCTGCTCAGTGTGTGAACAGACTCTACTTTAGTTTTGCAGCTTCACCATACATTGTCCAAACAAGATTAGGTTCTTCTTGGACATAAGATGTAGATGAAGAAAAAACAATATTATTTGCAGTAAGTATGCAAATATGAATAAAAAATAAATAAAAGAGTTTCTGCTATCTGTGAAACTTTATGTAACTTACAGAAAAGACCTTAGGCACTGCATGTGGTACACAGATGCTAATGAGATTATTTTGTGGGTTTCAAGATAGACAGATTTTACTTTCATTTGACAGACAGTTCTGTCATCTGAATGGACTGGCCTCAAGAGTGCTGAAGGCATTTTTAATATTTTTATGGATTATGATCTATTGTTTGTGAGATTTCTTTAATGGTCTGTCAGGGAATCTTTAGCCATTAGATGGTATATTTTTGCTGCTGATTAAACAAACAAAAACATTCAACTGATGACCTTTCTCTCCTTTCAGAGAAAAGAGGCAATTGGGGATATCAATTATGTCATTAAGAGTAAGAAACCCTGTGATAGAATCTTCTTGATTTGTTTGTGCCTGTCGAAAATTTACAACTGGCAATGCGTGCTGACAGATGTAATGATTTCATTAGTGGAACCATTTGGAGAAAAAGAATTCAAGAATTTTGTGACTGTAATGTGAACATAAATTTAAGCTATATTTTGCACCTTTTCATGAAATTTGGAAGACAAATTTGTTACTGATCACACCATGATTTTCCTGTGTTTTGACTGCATGAAAGCTGAAAATCTGAAGTGATGTAATTTCTGGAGGAATTCTTTATATCATTTAAATAAGTGTAGAAGATATTATTTATAGGAAATAACTAGCGTTAGAAAAATATACACTTCTGTGAGTGCCCCTAAGAGAGATATTTAATTTCTTGCTTGTTTGCCACTATGGAAAATGGCAGGGGAAAAATTGTATTGATATGTATATAGGGAACCAGAATCTAACCTTGTATGAATGCTTAGGTAGAGGCTATGAATGTATTTGTATTAAGGGCACAATTTTTTTTTCCCCTAGCTTGGACAATTTGAAACTAAGCAGGTTTCAGCTGGTTCAGAGCACATTCTCATTGACTAAACAGCAGGGATCCAAGCTTTTAGTTTTGCATATTATTCTACTGCTACATTCAACAAGTCTCATCATTAATTGGGAGTAAAAATATGGAAATATGTCTTGTTCTCCAGGAGAAGAACCAGTCTTTCAGTCTTCCCTTTCTTTTTTTTTTTTTTTCAATGTCTGCCTTCTCTGAACAAAACAATGAATATAGCCCTATTTTCACAAGTGATTTGATGTGTTTAAGGAGATCATATAATATCCTTCACCTTTTAAACATTTTTTTGATATTGAATATTAAAAGTTTGTTTATGAATTAGGTAGACATGAATTAGTAGGGACCATTTACAATTTTCCTCCTTTTTCAAGGACTTAAAAAGTCCCTGGGAATACAAAAACCATGACAGATTGCCTGAAAGTTTGCAGTAAACACTGATTTGAAAAGCTTGTAACAATCTCCATCTGTTCACTGCACACTTGAAAAGGCTCACAGAGCCTATATGCAGTAATACAAAGATACCTGTGATGGCAGATCTTTTCTTGGGAGGTTTGCTTAATTTTACTTGTGCTGTTTGGGGACAAGAAATTGCCTAAATACTTGTTAAAAGATTTTTTGTTTTGTTTTCAGTGAAGACAGGCATTCAAGTGGTTTCCATTCTAGGGTCTTTTTTTTATACTCATACATATTGTAAGCTCTCTCTTCTCAAATGTTAAGCAACAAGTAGATGAGGAATCCTTAAACCATAACTGCATCAGCTTTTTGAACGAGTTTCTCACAGAAATGATTCATAGAAAGCTGTGATCCTGTAAATGCATGCATATTGGACTTCCATCACAGCACTGTGTCCAGAGTAGTGCTTGCAAATTTAAGTGCTGGGAGCATTAGGGTCTTATGTACTAAATTGTTAATAGTTAACAAAAAGCAGAAAGGTTTTTCAAATAGTTGATTTGAATGTACTTCATACATATAAGAATTTTTATGGAGTTGTTGTTAACCTGTTGTTAACCTGGATGGTATCTGGCTTTTTCTGCAGCACAAAGGAAGTTCAGCCACTCCAGTCAGTAGTGTCAGCTTCTTCAGGGGCCCAACCTAAAAGTCTCTATGCAAACACATAGTGGTATGGGGAATAAACAAGAGGAGTTAGAGATGCATGCATGCCTGCAGGTCTATGACCTCATTGGCATTACAGAGATGTGGTGGGATAGCTCCCATGACTGGAGTATCGAAATGGAAGGATACAAGATTTTTAGGAAGGACAGGCAGGGAAGGGGAGGAGGGGGTGTTGCCCTCTATGTCAATGAGCAGCTAAAGTGCATGGAGCTTTACCTGGGGATGCATGAGGAGGTGACAGAGAGGCTATGGGTCAGTGTTACAGGGAGGGCAGTGTTACAGGGGATAATATAGTGGGGGTCTGCTGCAGGCCGCCTGATCAGATGAGGCCCTCTATATGCAGAAGCAGCCTCATATCTGCAAGCCCTGGTCCTCATGGGGGACCACCCTGATATATGTTGGAGAACCAGCATAAGAAATCCAGGAGGTTCCTGGAGTTCATGGATGCCAATATTCTGAGCTGCTGACAGTATCCTGAGCTGCATGAAAAGATGCATGGCCAGCAGGGTGAAGGGGATGATTCTCCCCGTCTACTCTGCTCTTGTGAGACCTCACCTGGAATGCTGCATTCAGCTCTGGGGTCTCCAAGGAGAGAAGGACACGGACCTGGTTGAGTGACACCATGAAGATGATCAAAGGGTTGGAGTACCTTTCCTGTAAAGACAGGCTGAGAGAACTGGGGTTGTTCAGCCTGGAGAAGAGAAGGGGACACCACAAGGAGCCTTCCAGTATCTAAAGGAAAAGGACTGCAGGAAAGCTGGGGAGGGACTCTTTATCAGGGAGTGTAGTGATAGGACAAGAAGTAAAGATTTTAAACTAAAAGAGGTTAGATTTAGATTAGATATAAGGAAGAAACTCTTTACTGTGAGAGTGGTGAGGCACTGGATCAGGTTACCAAGAGAAGTTGTGGATGCCCCAGAAGTTTTGCCCAGAAGAACCCTGCAGTTCCTACATGAGGAAAATTCTCATTCTCCTTGAATGATCATTTACCCAGCTAAATGCTGAGGGGTTTGTATTCAGGAGGATTAAAAGATTAGACACAGACTGAATTAAGTCAGTGTTGATGAGTTTCTTAATTTTATCAGGATATATCTATCTTCTCATGATGATTAAACCTCTGCCATGAGTTTAGGGGACAGCTTGACTCAAGAATTCTGAGTACTTGAAGCCTGCACAAAACTGTGCTCCTAGAAAGGCATTGGTCAGCTACATAAACATCTACTTTTCCTATTCAATTTCATAGGTAGGTGACTTCTGATCTCACTTAAGGTGTCTAGAATTTGTGTATCTGAATGAGAGCAAATCACACTGTGCTCTCTTTGTCATGCCTGGAGAGAAGTAAATCAAATGAATTGTTCTGAGGAGGAGGAATCTTAGGTGATTATTTCAGGATGACATGAATTTCTTTTGTTACCAAATTAGGTATCTGTTGGTTCGCTGTCTCTAGAAAGAGCTTGAGGTGAGTGGATTGGATTTAGATTTCTAATGAACCACACCTGAATTTATTCAGTGTGGATACACACTTAAAGCAATGTGTTACACAAAAAGTATTGCTATTTTCAGAAATATGAATTTGTTAATTTTTATCCATTCAGCATTCAAATATGTGGCAACACCTGTTTTAGTGTTTCTTTGCATATATCATTAATATGTTTTAATTAACTGTGGATTGAATAATGGTTTCCTGATGTAGGTGCTAAGGATTCATTTTAAGAATTATTCTATCTCACAGAGCTCTTTTCTTGTCACATTTTTAAAATACTGCTGCTCAGAGAAGTTTGGTCAAGCAACAAAAGCAACAGGTATCATCTTCTTGGAGAGGTAGTTGAGACACTGGGAGATAGTGCTTGAGTGATATATAATTTGATCAGAACCACAAGATCTGCTGCTACAGAAAGTTTTACTCACCTTGCTGTATATTCACTCTCAGCCTTCATCTACATTTGACCAATGTTTCATCAAGCTTGTAGAGGTTTTGTAAAGTGGCTTTGTAGCAGCTCTTTGACTGAAAGGAAAAAGATTTCCTTCCCTGTAGAGTGAATCACGCTGTTGCTGTCTTAAAAAGTTAGACCCAGATTTCAGCCTGAACGGTAACAGTAAGACTATCAACTCTCTGTGACAATTTAGGAAATGTCTTTGGGGTAAGTTAGGAAAACATCTTTCATAAGTGAGATATGTTTAACAGTCCTACATTAGACTAGGAAAAAGAATAGCTGACTTTCTCAGGTCCTTTTTAGTCCTGTGGGTGTATGATAACTCAGTTCTTATTGGTCCTAATTTAGGCTAATGTTTAAACAGAGATAACATTTTAATCTTGGCTACTTTAATTCCTCATAGATATTAGAAATTACTTGGTTATTGATTATATGCAACTCAAGAAATTCTATAACATTTCAACTAACTCAAACTAAGCTGTCTAATCTAATACCATGTGGGTTTGGGGGCATTTATGAAACCTTCAACAGGTAAACACGTATTGTGGTCACAGACAGAGGAGTCCGTATATGGTCTCCAGGTGGAAGCCAGGTTTGCCCTGTCTCTGTTTTATTATCTAATAATATAATATGAAGTAACTATGAACCAAAGTACTGGTGACCACGACAAGAGGCAATGGGCACAAACTGAAACAAAAGAGGTTGCATCTAGTCGTCAGAAAGCACTTTACCATGTAGGTGATGGAACACTGGCATAGGTTGCCCAGGGAGGCTGTGGAGTCTCCTTGGAGATTCTCAAAAGATGTCTGGACATGATCCTAGGCAACCTGCTCTAGGTGGTCCTGCTTGAGAAGGGGAGTTGGACCAGATGACCTTCTGAGGTCCCTTCCAACCCTAACCATTCCACGATTCTATGACAGTGGAATTTAGTAGAGCAATGGACATAGACTTACTAGATGAAGCTTAAGTCATCACTCTGTGGGCATTCATTGATGTAATGGGATGAAAATATGACCTATCCAGTATAATAAGTACATGAACTTCAGAAGCAAGAAAATAAAGTGGAAATACTTTGTTCTGCAAAAATAAAGATTTAGATGTATAATATGTACAGTTTTCTTTAACACAACTTTTCTTATAAGTATTTCCTCCTTGTTTGTGATCATACAACTCCTTTTCAAAAATAAAACAAATCAAAACAACAACAAAAAAAAAACAACCAACAACAAACTTGTAATTGAACCCACATAGCAAAAGAAGGTCTGAAGTCATTAAAATACATATAAGAAACAATGACAAAAACTGAATTCTTAATATGTGGAACTCCTTATGTGTGGAAAAAATATTAAATTAGAGTCTATTCATATTCTATAAGAACTGTACCACAAACACAGAAGGGGAACTTGTACCTTGCTACACTCCACATCTTTACAGAAGCCCCATACCCTTTATGGCACAACAACACACAATATAAGAAAAATATTTGTCAATGAGAATGAAACATTGAAGAAGTCAATGAAATATTTTAGCACAACTTTATTTTTTTTTTTTCATTAATAAGGAAGAAAAAACTATTCCAGACAAACAGTTCTTCAAAGATATTTGATATTGCTACAACTTCAGGCAGATACACTAAAGTAATGCTCTGTAACAACTCAAGCTTTTTTTTCTACAGATGATTGCCTAGAATGGTTTATTTAAACTTGAAACCACAAAGAGAGTTCTGGCTCCATAGACATTATCAGAATCTTTGTGCCCTACATGCACCATGTAGTAAGAGATTGCTAAGATTATTAAGCACCTAATTCATCCCTTGGGATAGTGTGATTAATCTGCCTTCTAAAATTCGCTAACCTGGAATCTTAAAATATACACTCACCTCTTTATGTATTCATAGTGGCCACATGCAATGAATTCTTTATTTGCATAAAATTAAGTCCTTTGATTTCATTGTCCTGAACGACTAAAACTTTTTTTTTTTTGCATTGCATTGCTTTTTATGCCCTTATAGGTCCTGATAAAGTAAAAAAGGGAATATAAAACAAATTAGTTTTGTGTCTTCTTGAGTGAAATAACATCTTTTTCTCTAGACAGATTACTGGATGACTGTAAGCAATCTGATTTTATTATTGGACATATCAAATTGCTCTATAAATATACTAAACTAGGGCCCTTTGTTAATCCATATTTAAATTACACGTATATGCTACCTCCCATACTTTATAGACATTCAATATTTTGCCAACAGTATATTGGATCCATATTTTCATCTATATAACAGATGCCTTTTTTTTATTATTATTATTATTTTTTAATTACAGGAGATGCTTATTTTGGACTATTTTTTTTTTTTGACTTTTTTTTTTCTTTTTTCCTATATGCTACCCCCCAAAATACTCAAGACTTTACTCAAGAGATTTGCTTTCCAAGAATAAAATAGCAGTTTTCATTTTAAAAAATTGTATAGGCATTTTTATATTATTTAAAATCCCAATAAGAGTTGTTTCATTCCACTCTAATAAATGTAATTGCATTTCCCTTATTTTTTCTTGCTCCAGAAAAAAATAATGATGGAAGTGTTCCACTATCTAATAACTTCTTAAGCTGCTTAAATTAACTGTCTTTTTTTTTTTTTGTCAGTAGATTTTTATTATTTTTAACCTCTGAATCACTCAAGATGGAGAAAAATTGGTATTGTGTAAAATTTAAATGAAGTTCAGACTAAGAAATCTGTCTTCAAGAGCAGTTGACCCAAAACAGTAATTACTTATTTCATACATGCATTGAAAAGTAAGCAGAAGGGGACCCCCTAAGACTTCCAGCTAATTACTGTTATAGAAGTTCAGACAGTTCCCATAAATCTGAATGCCAGGGGATGTCATAACATTACAATAGAGGTAGCAGCCAGGAGTTTGAAATGTATTTTTTTGTTGGTATTGCTAGGACAGAATTTCAAATAGACAGTAATGTTTCCTACCATAGTAATGTCACTGTGAAAAATAAGAATTGGTCATGATCTAACACAACCATGCCATTCAGAAAAGAGAGTGAACAGCTGCTGTGTTCAGTGAGTTTAATATGAAAGCATTTTTTATTTCCCCCTGAGTTTCACAGGGAGGATAAAGTAGATGAAACAAATGAAATGTTTGATCTTAGGCTTAACCTTATCTACCAGAGAAGAAATCCTTGAAGAGAAAGAAGTATCTAGTTATAAGCAGAAGTCACTTTAGCACCAGCAGTATAAACCTTTCAGTTTATATCAGAGCATTTTATCAGATCAAGGTTGTATCTTTCAATGTCCTTACAGTATATTCAGGTTTCTAATTCTCTCAGGTGTGCTTAACTTTTGTTTAGGGAGTCTATGCTCAAAGATTTGTCCTTAGTATAGCCCATCTACACGTAGCTCCTCAGTTCTTCCCAGCATGTGTAGCTAGCAGCTTGTAAAATGCTTCCAGTTATGGGCAATAGGACTGTGAAAAATAATCTGAAAATTTATTTCACATTAATAAGCATAAAGATTTTTAGATCTCTTGACTTTCAGGTAGCAACAGCACTTCAACTCCAACCTCTCTAGCCTGTTATTGAAAGAGGATGTGAATGATAATGTGATTTTTTTCTTTTCTTTTAATTTCTTTTTCTTTTTTTCTTCTTTTTTTTTTTTTTCCCATGATTTCCAATCTGATAAACTTTAATTACCTAATTCACCCAAGACTAGTGAAGGGGTGTGTTTGATTGTGTTCAGAAAGGAATTTGAATATTTTTTATGAGAATTCAGAGAGTATATGGCTCTGCCCATACCTTAACTCCTTCAGTAAGGAAGTCCAGACAACTTTAGTTTATTTCTAAATGCAGGGTTAGCAGGGATGTTCATACTGATGTCAGTATCAATATCTGAGAGGTCTAAGTTAATATTAACATGTGGGTTTATTTAAAATGTTGTGAGCTATGGTGAATGCAGTGAAAACATCTACCTTTTGTTATACCTGACATTGGTAATGCATTATTTTCTAATAAAATTGAGTCCAAAAGATCACGTGTAATTTTCACGTTAACTTTTAAGTTTAACACTCCATTCTCCCACCCTTTTCCCTTAGGGAAACTGGCATCCGTACAAGACAGAAGAACAGGGAAAAAAAAAAAAAAAAAGAAAGCTCTAAACAACATCAATACATTGTAAAACACTTACACAAATTCTATCAATATATGTTGATCCTTACCTGTAAGACTAGTATGTCACCTTTGAACAGCAACTTCCAGTAGTTTCATATTTTCTTCTGATATTTATAAGTAGTACATTGGACATACCAGTCTCATTTCAGACCTTAGACATTTGAACTCAGACTTCTCAGAAAAGAAGGCCTTTGATATGAGCTGAAACAAGGGCAAGAGTAACCAAATCACTCTGTAATAAAATTTGCCTCATTGCTTTTAAGAACTAGCAGATGGTTTCAACTTTATCTCCCATTGGAGACAAGCTGATTGAATTCACTCCTTGGTTAATGGCTGCTATTTGTGCAAATGAAGATAAAAGAACTAAGCTAAAGACTGGCTATTCCAGACTAACCAAGTAGCAGAAAAGGTTCTGCATCTATGATCAACCATCTCATTTGTAAAAGCTGCTTTTTTTCATGACTTTGATGACAGACAGCTGCCTCTGGTGATGCCTTCTCACAGTGTGCAGGAAAATGGGTACAGTGTTTTCCTACATCATTGATTACAGTTAGATTCTGCTGTACATATGTCTGATGAAAAGAAAATATTTAACAACAAATTCACTAAGTCCTCTTGGTGTCTAGCTCTAATTCAGGCGCGTCAAAGACTGCTGAAATAAATCAATGAAACAGGAATTAGGCTCTAAAAGAGTCTTATGGGTATGAATCTTACTACAGAAACCAAATTTACTGGGGATATGGTGTGCATCGGGATGGTTTAAACCGGTTCAGTGCCAGCAAGAATAGACAGGGCAACTGCTCATAGTGGGCTGCATTCTGTTACTTGATAAATAGAGAGATAAGGTTTGAAAAGTTTTAGGTGATCTATCACTGGACTGTTCGTACAAGGCTTCAGACTTCACCTTCCATTGTTGCAAGTGGCCTATTCAAAGCATGTATACTTTGTTTTCGTACCTACATGTAGCCTAACCACACAGAACAGCACTTTGGTTTGAGTCCGACCCAAGACCTTTGCTTTGGTGGTATAAAAGTGATGAATCATTACTGAAAGCACTTTGCTGCTACACAATTCCTGACTGGGGATGCAGTTTACCTTGAAAGTAGAGAGCACAGCCTCTTCCCTGCCTGGACAGTACATGTATGTCAGGTGGACAGTGTGTAGGGGGTTTGTGTGGCAAGGTTTAGGTAGTGGGGGGCTACATGGGCCCCTTCTGTGAGAAGAATCTAGCACCTGCCCAATGTAAGGGCTGGTTTCAGCCAGCTCCAAAGGCACCCGCTGCTAGCCAGAGCCAAGCCACGAAATAATGTTTGTGCCACTGTGAGAGTAGATTTAAGAAAGGGAAAAAAAAAACACACAAAAAAACAAAAAACTGCTGTGCAACAGCAGCTGGAAGAGCAAGGAGTCAAAAAGGCCTTGCAGACACCAAGGTTGGTGCAGAAGGAGGGCAGGAATTGCTGCAGGCAGTGGAGCAGTTCCCCCATAGCCTGTGGAGAGATCCCTGGTGGAGCAGGCTGTCCCCCATAGAGCAGATCTCCATGCTGCAGCCTGTGGAGGAGCCCCTGGTGGAGCAGGTGAATGTGGCCTGGAAGAGGCTGCGGCCCATGGAGAGGAGCCCACTCAGGAGCAGGGGGTCTGGGGGGAGCTGCCACACATAGGGCAGGGGCAGGCCCTGGGCTGGAGCTGCAGCCCGTGGAGAGGAGCCCACGCAGGAGCAGGGGGTCTGGGGGGAGCTGCCACACGTGGGGGACCAGTGCTGGAGCAGTTTGCTCCTGGGGGATGGATGGAACCTGCGGTACAGAGCTGTGTGGGAGCAGTCCTTGAAGAGCTGCTGCCTATGGGCAGCCCCCACAGGCTCAGTTCGGGAAGGACGGCATCCTGTGGGAGGGACCCCACATGGAGCAGGGGCAGAGAGGGACCATGAAGGAGCGGTGGAGATGAAACAATATGGACTGACCACAGCACCTTTCCTTGTTCACCCGTGTCACTCAGGGAGAGGGTAGATGGGGGGGATAAGGTGTTTTTAGTTTGTTTTCTTTGTTTCTCACTTCTCTAGTTTGTTAGTAATAGGCACTGAATTATATTAATCTCCCTAGTCTGAGTCTGTTTTGCTTGTGATGATAACTGTGTGATCTCCATGTCCCTTATTTCAACCCTTGAGCCCTTTTTATCATATTTTCTCCACCTTTGAGGAGGGGGTGTGAGAGAACAGCTGTGGTGGAGCTCAGCTGCCCAGCTAAGTGAAACTACCACTCAGCCCTGGGTGGGATTTGCAGAGCCCCCAAGCAGTGGGATGGCCTTCCCAGAAAAAAGGAGTTAGGCCTCACTCCTCTTTTCATTGACAATTTTACAACTTTGTATTTATTTTCATTTTATATTGTAAGTAAATGTCAGAATGGCAAAGCCTGTGTGAACTGGGTCTCTGATCTTCTTGTGGGGATCTCAGCTCTTCATACAGACAGTATTCCCATCAGTATGACAAGAAGGGGGCTATCTCCAGAATGGTCCTAGACTTCCTTGCTCTGGGACTTAACTATGACATATCTCTACTGGTAGAACAGAGACAAGATGCAAGGTCATAAAAGGATTATGATTCAGATTCAATAGCAGGAAGTAGATACACAGACAAACAGTTTAATTTATATAACTGATCACACAGAAGTGCACTGTGTGTTGTTAGGAAGGACAAAACTGGAGAAGATAGTTTTAATTACTTATGTTTTATGAATGTGTATGTATGGGCTTCCAAGCATAAAAACAATTAGCTGTCCTAAGTAAACCCAATTCAGACATACAACAACATGGTGAAATGAAAGAACATATTTTTAATTGTTATTTGTACAGTACCCTCATTGTATGAAGCACTGCATTGCACATCATTTATCTGAATATCTTCAGTGTGTAAAAAATATGGGTAATGTAAATACCTAAATTCACCTGACACTTTTCATGGGAGGAAATGGGAGTGTGTAAAACAGTTAAGCACTGGCAAGGTAGTCTTGCCAGAGGTATGGTAAGACTACTATGGCAAGGTTACCCAGACTGCAGGACACACACTGTATCTACACATGGTGAAGGCTACATATCAAGATGAACCTGGATTAACTGTCTTCTGCGTCCAGGTAGGTCTGGAAAGTCTGTGTACTGTGATTAAATATGTAGTCTGTATCTCCTGATTTTGCTCATTATGTCTCAGGGAGTCTATTACAGGTTAGAAATTAGGAACACTCAATGTGTGCCTGTGTCCATAGATGTCAGTTCTTCCTTTGCTTCTGGAGAAAAAAAAAAAAAAAAGAAAGAAAAAAAAATAAAAAAATAAAAAAAATAAAAAAAGACTATTAGCCAAGTTTACTGGGTTGTGTTCATGTAGCTGTGAGACTGATGGGCAGGACTTGGCTCCCATATTTTCAGTGTCTAGGAGCACAGTCTAGAGAAATTTGTGTCTGTCTGATAGCCCTAACAAAGGAGTCTCTTTGTAGTCAATAAAATTACTGTGTCCTCTGTTAAGTCAATGTGTATGCTTTCTCTTTTGTTGCTGTTGCCCTAGCAGCCCAATATGAAAATAAATTTTTACAAGTTAACCAGGAAATAGAAACAATGTAGGAGGAAATCAGGAATATGCAAAAATGGTATGTCTGTGAAAAGACAGTGAGGGAATTATCAGCTGGGTGGGTATTTAATCTTTTGCTCTCCAGCAGAAGCCAATGTGAGACATAATGTCCAGAATTTCTTCAGGTGCTTTGATAACAATGCAATTATTTAAAGAAGCAAAGAAGAGGGAAGGACATTAGGAAACTGAAAGATGATCAAAAGTCAAATAATGAAAGGAGAAATGTTTGAAAAACACCAAAATGTTCTCAAGCAACAAGCAGCTTGAATAACAGCCAGACTGATCTAAGGAAAGGAATCTAATTCTATTAATCTTTGCTTCATCAGGGAAAAATGCTGGACAAGAGGAAGCATTTTATGTATAGTACAATGTGGTAAACACTTCAGTACTCTGCTCTGGGCTACATGCTGAATGGTGACCTACTGAAATTATTTAGAATGGGAGCAATGACAAGAATTTCACACTTTGTTTGTCAAGGAAAATATCTTTATCCTGCACATGATCTGAAATATGCTGAAGTATTTATTTTCTTACTTTTTTTTTTTATTATTATTATTTCAAGATTATTATTATTTTTTTTCCACCACACGTTACTTTTGGAAATATGAACCATTGTTTATGCTCTTTACGGAAAATATCCTTATTTTTACCTTTTATATCTTTTCTTCTTAGAAGAAGAAATTATGTGACAAAACCAAATTAAGCTATTCTGGTGTTGGCACATATGGATGTATTTTTAACAAAAATGTTTTGTTTTGTTTTGTTTTTTTTCCTTCCTTATCATACCATCAGAAAAAAAGGTAAGTTAATGACTCTAAGCAGATATTCAGTTCTGTAACACTAGACTGTAACAACAAAAAAATCAGTTTTACAGTTATATTTTATATTTTGAAGATTCTGTAGGGTAACTAACACACCCAACAGGATCGTTTTCATCCATGCTGAATAGTTAGAGTTAAAAGACTTACGTATACTTTCAAAGCACAACACCTCGGAGGCCAACACCTTGGAGACCCAAAGCAGAGACACCTTACCAGATCCTGTAAAAACCTATGACCAGGAATGACTCAGCAAAATTGGCTAGCCAAGAAGAAGACTGGGAAAGGGAGGATGGTGGTTAGCTAGAAAAATCATGTACATCACGTTTGTTTGTTTGTTTCTGCACCATAATTTAGCAGTCCCTTTGGACAGTAAGAGGAAAGATACAATAAAGTTTGCCATAAGCAGTTCTACTTCTTAAGCCAATAAACATAAAATTTACATATTCTGTGCAGTATGATTTATTGCCTAGAACACAAAGACCACAGTGGGATTTCAAAACAAGGTTTTAACCTATAAAATTCAATGGAAATACAATAGCTATTAGTAGAAATTACTTTAAAATCATGTGGGTTTTCATATCTGAATTATCTATTTTGTATGCATTTTGAATAGGCCTATAGTACGCTGTAGGAAGCACAACATTTTTGCTGAAATTGAGCAAGTCCAAAATCTGACAGAAATGGTGAAGTTCTAATATTTTTCTCTTAAGAACTACATATCTGGAAATGAGACGTCAATACTACAGGCTGCTATGCTGCTCTTGACCTCAGCCTTGAAAAACAGCCATTCAGTATAATAGAGTTTGCAGGAAGAATAAATGCTTAATGGCAAGTGAGAAGATGTCTGTTATTCTGTTAAGAAAGCAGAGAGTTCATCACCTGTAACAAATGATGGACTATGATGATGTTACCCCGGGGCAGTGAAGAAATGATGTGGGGAGCATTGTGTGCTTAAGCGGGTTGAACATAATGAAAAGGGAAATATGTCTCATATCTCTATGACAGGGAACTTGAGAAGATAGTACCTTGAATTAGATACCTCATAAAGAGAAAGATCAAATGCAACCAGAAACATTTCATAATCACATATGGCTCATTAAATATTACTAAAGAATTTTTAATTCTTTATCTTCTTTTTTTTTTTTTTTATTTGAAACTTTAGGAATCATAAGAGCTAGAAAAGCAGGTGTATATTTCAGTTGGACTTATTTTTATTCTATCATGTGCCTTAAAATGTTGAAGTGGAATTGTGTGGTGACAGGTAAGGTCATGGCAATTGTAATGACTTGATTGTAGCCTTTCCTTCTAGTGTCAAGAGCACTAGCTATGTCTAAAGGGTGTGGAAGTTGTTTTAGACCCTTGAGAGAGGGTTATTGTAGTAAGGAGAATAGGGCAGTTATAGGGTACATCTGCATTAACATTTTAATTTCAATCAGGCTAGTGAGCTTTTGAAGTGGATTACACAGTCATTCCCACAGTCTGTGCTCTCCTTCACACAATGAACCAGTCTTGTAGCACATTATGTGAATATATTCTCTATGAAACTACATCAAAAGATGCTCTTCAGGATCTCTTCTAATGCACTCCAAATGCTAGTGGTTGTCAGTCAACAGGACCAGAGCAGAGTCAGTCTGAAGAAAAGCCCCCAAAATCCACTAGATGTAATCACTGGTTTTCAGCACTAAATATTATGCTCTACAGATTGGATGCTACTGTGATGCTCTTGTTAAAGTAGGTGTATGCAAGGAGTAATTTAGAAGGAGAAAGAAACTGTAGAGATCTTTCCACTCTGTAAAAAAAAAAAAAAAAAAGATACCTTTTTATTTTGCTGGAAGAATAAATTTTGCAAACCTGTGTTCCTCAGTAGGAAGAATATTATCATGTTGAAAAGTGTGGGTTAAGTATTAGAGAAAAATGTGTATACTCACTTGCATGAAGAAATTCTTGCAAGTCAGTTTTGCTGTATTAATTACCTATATAGCACTGACACACACTTTACTGCTGCACGTAAAAATAATGGGTGAAGCCAATTTACAATTTTCAGAATCTCATTTGATAATCAATTTAAAATAATTCTTACTGGCCTTGCATACTTTATTTTAAGAACCTGGTTTTGTATGTACTTTTCAGTCACTCGAGAGTGAACTGTTTACTAAAGTTTGTAAACAGATTCTATTGCACATTTATTTTTATAAATATGCATCTTGAAAAGTGTGAGTGTTAAACATGGACTTGATCTAGCAATTCTTTAGTGTGAAAATATATTCCACAGAGCACTGAAGGGTAGTCATAAGGAACTATGTGATAAAATAGGCAATGCAAATGGAATTTTGGCTTAAAGTACTTTTTAAGAAATAAATTGCCCCAGGGCTGATGTTTGAACTAGCTGCTGTTATTTGTTGTGTTTAGCAATCACTTCATTATTGAAAGTCTATATTTATTTAAGCTAAATTTAGGGGCTAAATTTCTTGATACAGCTACAGATAGCATTTAAAAAAAAAAAAGATCCATTGCTATTGCTTAAATTTTACAATTTGGTGTTCCATAGGCAGCAAGTAAAATAGAATATTACATGTAATTTCATTTTGAAGAATATTGAGTCTCAGTTCTGTATAGCTCTGCCTAGAAACGAAATGAAAATGGTTTATTTAGAAGTGTCTAATCCTGTCATAGACATCCATTTCAGTTTTAAAGGAAGGATTGAAATATAATTCTTTGATAATTAAAGCATTCCTTTAGCAAAGGTGAATGCTTTGGTTCTGCATTTCTATGTTATCTCTCTTGAAGAGATTCCAGCTATGCAGATATGGATACAGCTACAGGGCAGATGTAACTTTTTTTGTGTGCCTAACTGACAGCAGAAATAAGCAATGGTGGTGCAACATCACAAATGTAAAGAGAAGCTTCTGTATCAGTGTAGTTCCAGTGTGTTAATATTCTAGTATTAACGTTTAGTTCTGTGATGCCTGTACATCAGCAACAAGAACACTGAAAACATGTGGGAAACACTGAGGTAGCTGTGTGAGGGGTCCAAGGGGTCCAAAAGCTGAGCAGGGCTGCCTTCAAGTGTCCCCAGAGCTAATACCTAAGGTTCGGGGGAGGTCCCAGTGGACTGGTGGCTAGCAAACGTGACGCCCATCTACAAGAAGGGTCGGAGGGCAGACCCGGGGAATTATAGGCCTGTCAGTTTGACTTCAGTGCCAGGGAAGCTCATGGAGCAGATTATCTTGAGAGTCATCACGCGGCACTTGCAGGGCAAGCAGGTGATCAGGCCCAGTCAGCATGGGTTTATGAAAGGTAGGTCCTGCTTGACGAACCTGATCTCCTTCTATGACAAAGTGATGCATTTGGTGGATGAGGGAAAGGCTGTGGATGTGGTCTACCTTGACTTCAGCAAGGCTTTTGACACCATTTCCCACAGCATTCTCCTCAAGAAACTGGCTGCTCTTGGCTTGGACTGGCGTACGCTTCGTTGGGTTAGAAACTGGCTGGATAGCCAGGCCCAAAGAGTTGTGGTGAATGGAGTCAAATCCAGTTGGAGGCCGGTCACTAGTGGTGTTCCCCAGGGCTCGGTGCTGGGGCTGGTCCTCTTTAATATCTTCATCGATGATCTGGACGAGGGCATTGAGTGCACCCTCAGTGAGTTTGCAGATGACACCAAGTTAAGTGCATGTGTCGATCTGCTTGAGGATAGGAAGGCTCTGCAGGAGGATCTGGATAGGCTGCACCGATGGGCTGAGGTCAACTGCATGAAGTTCAACAAGGCCAAGTGCCGGGTCCTGCACCTGGGGCGCAATAATCCCAAGCAGAGCTACAGGCTGGGAGAGGAATGGTTGGAAAGCTACCTGGCGGAGAAGGACCTGGGCGTGATGGTTGATAGTCAGCTGAATATGAGCCAGCAGTGTGCTCAGGTGGCCAAGAAGGCCAACAGCATCCTGGCTTGTATAAGAAGCAGTGTGGCCAGCAGGCCCCCTGTACTTGGCTCTGGTGAGGCCGCACCTCGAGTACTGTGTTCAGTTTTGTGCCCCTCGCTACAAGAAGGACATTGAGGTACTTGAGCGAGTCCAGAGAAAGGCAACAAAGCTGGTGAGGGGTCTGGAGAACAAGTCCTACGAGGAGCGGCTGAGGGAGCTGGGCTTGTTCAGCCTGGAAAAAAGGAGGCTCAGGGGCGACCTTATTGCTCTTTACAGGTGCCTTAAAGGAGGCTGTAGTGAGGTGGGGGTTGGTCTGTTCTCCCACGTGCCTGGTGACAGGATGAGGGGGAATGGGCTAAAGTTGTGCCAGGGGAGTTTGAGGTTGTATGTTAGGAAGAACTTCTTTACCGAAAGGGTTGTTAGACATTGGAAGGGGCTGCCCAGGGAAGTGGTGGAGTCACCATCCCTGGAGGTCTTTAAAAGACATTTAGATGTAGAGCTTAGTGATATGGTTTAGTGGAGGACTGTTAGTGTTAGGTCAGAGGTTGGACTTGATGATCTTGAGGTCTCTTCCAACCTAGAAATTCTGTGATTCTGTGATTCTGTACTACCTGTGACCACAGAACGGGAGGAAGCCGGGATAGGCTTCATGTTCTAGCTACCTAGCTCAGATCTCCTGGCCTACTTGTTCCATCCTTCTTGAATTTTGCCAAGGTATTTGAGTAGATTCTACAGATTAAATAATGGAAGTCTGTTCAAGGTTCTGAAATTTGCTTCCTGTTTGACAGTAACAATGAGAGAAAACATTGTCTTTTCATTTGTAGGACAAATGATTGTCCTACTCTGTCCTTGTGAGGTCCCACTTGAAGAACTGCATCCAGGTCTGGAGCCCCCAGCACAAGAAGAATGTAGAGCTGTTAGAGCAGGTCCAAAGGAGGGCCACAAGGATGATCAAGGGATTGGAGAACCTGTCCTATGAAGGTGGGCTGGGAGATCTGGGGCTGTTAGAAGAGAAAGCTTCTCAGAAGAGAAGGGTGACCTCATTGCAACTTTTCAGTACTTGAAGGGGGCTTATAAAAAAGATGGAGAACAACTCTTTACTCAATCAAGTATTGTCAGAATGAGGGGGAATGGTTTTAAACTAAAAAAGGTGAGATTTAGATTAGAGATTAGAAGAAAAATTTTTACTCAGAGGGTGGTGAGACATGGGAACAGGTTGCCCAGTTGTGGATGCACCATCCCTGGAGATTTTCAAGACCAGGTTAGATGAGGCCCTAAGTACCCTGATCTTATGCTATCAATTTTACTCCTTTCTAATATATAGACACATGTTGATAAACTAGCAATTGAAATGCTGAGTTCTAGTTTTATTCTCAAAGATAAATTTATGTTGTCATTTTAAATGCATTCATGAAAAATTACAGCAAACAAGTCATTATACTATGTGCATTTGCTCTCATTATTTGGAAAAAAGAGCTGACCTTTTTAAAAATTACAGTAACTTCCATATAATATTTGGAGAAATACCTTTCTGTGAAATGGGAAAAGTGACAGGTGAATTGGTAGGGTGTATATGGGAATGCATAGGCACAAAGAGAGCTTTAAAGGAAGATTCTACGATTTTACAGACAAAAGAGGGAAAGACTAATAAGGTTTGCGTTAGTATTACAACTTTTTGTCATTGCCTAGTAATTTTTTATTCAGAGCTATTTTAGGAAACCATAATGCAACACAGCATAACACTGCACAGTTTACAAATTGTAAATCTATTGTTGGAATTCAGGCTTGCTGCCTAATTCAGGCCCCAAAATCTTAAGATCTAAGTTACCTATATTCTTGGCATCTGTTCTTCATTCCATCTTTCCTTTTTACTTCTCTAAATGTCTTTGTATACACCATTGAATACCATTTTCAAAAGCAGCTCTGCTAAATAATCATACAGAACACAGTACAGAACTGCTCTGGGATGAAAGAAAAGCAAATAGAAAAATAAATCAAATAGAAAAGTTCAACTTTGTTTTGTTTTGTTTTGTTTTGTTTGTTTGTTTGTAATCCTTAAGTAAGATTCTGATGTTCTTCATCTTTACCTGGATGCTGAATTTTTTGTTTTACTTAAGCTTTCTAGTTCTATAGCTTATGTTTGTTCTTTAACTAAGAAAGTAACCAATGCAGAACTTGTGCATAAGTGTCTGTATCACCTGCAAATATTTTGACCCTTTAAAAGCCGCATGTGCGGCTTTTAAGTTGTAGACACTGAAAAAAAAAGGTTTAATTTTAAAAATAAGATTAGTGCCATTGAAGTATATTCAGTATATTCCTTATGACTTTCAGTATCAAAAGCTTCAATCCTTTGATAGCTAATCTTGTGATTCAATTCAGAAGATGTTACAATCTCATATGAATTGAGGTTGTCTGTTGATTTATTGCTTGAGATTAACCTAGTGGAAGCTGATAATCTGTTGGTACTGGTGGAAATGACAAGGAAAGAGGTACCCTGATATTTTCTTGAGGAAATGTAGATGTTTTAATTGACTAAAGTTTATCTCTGTGTCTAACTTTTCATCAGCAAATAAGGGTCAACCATCTGGCAGTGATAAATTTGGCTGAAAAGTATTCCATCTGCTAAAATATGATGTAAAAATATACTGTTCTTCCATGGCAATGGAAAGACATGACATCTGGGATTAGACAAAATAAAGGAGCCTGAAATTGGAAGGCACTGACAAAATTATTTTCCTTCTGAGGGACTGGAGAGGTGCCATTGTATGGCAGGACTAATGACAGGCCTAAAAACTAGGTGTTTATCTTTTCACAGATGTTTTTTCCAGAAGTTAATATTAACTCATAAATCAAAATGCAGAGTTCAGCCTTCCCTTCCAAAATCCCTTTATCATCTACTGAAGTTATTAGATGGATTTGTGGTTGAGGAACCACTTATCTGAGTACATAATGATATTTTCTTATGAAGATATGGAATTTTTTGGTACTTGAAATCCAGCTGTTTACAGCTGTGTGGTTTGTAATTTCCCAGCCAAACAGGAAGAAAAAAAAAAGCCTGGAAATTTGAAAATAAAGTTTAAAGAGAAAGTAAAAGACAAGATGCTTTGCAGAGTTTTATCTACAAGCTGAAGCAGGTAGTGTCCATTTAGATAGCCAATTGTAATTATACTGTGATAGAGCTTCCTGGGGTCCTGTTTTTCAAGACACTGAATTTGCATGCAGAGTTAAGAAGTATGCTCTACGGTTTTCTGTAGAAAACTGTAAAACTGTTTGCTCTATCTTTTCAGTCTACTGTGATATGGTGTTTTATGGTAACAAAAAGTTGAGATCTATGTAAGTTCATATGTGCTGGCCAATTTGTGTTTTCGAGTCTATGATTTTTTGACACTACCAAAAGAGATAACAAACTCTTAATTCATCTATGACTATTTATTTCCATAATACAGTGATGAAGTATTACTCCATTAACATATTTTGCCTCTGCATTGTACCACTCTTGAAAAATGAAATTCTTAGGTCACAGGCTTTCAGATTTTTAATGATTTGGAGAAAAACTTCAGGTCTTCCCTTCCCTCCTCCCTCCCGCCCCCACCCCCCACACACCCCAGGAACATCCATGTACATCATTACTGAAATACATTTTTCAGTAGAATTTGTGGATTTTATTCTAAATTAGTGAAATATTTTTTTTTTAAAGAATGACATGGAAAATACCAAGCACATCTTCCTTCCTTCCTTCCTTCCTTCCTTCCTTCCTTCCTTCCTTCCTTCCTTCCTTCCTTCCTTCCTTCCTTCCTTCCTTCCTTCCTTCCTTCCTTCCTTCCTTCTCTCTCTCTCTCTCTCTCTCTCCCTCTCTCTCTCTCTCCGGTCCAAAGCAAGTTGCTTTCTAAGTTATCATGTCCCAGAGAGAAAAAGTGTGAAAATAAGTTTCTGTATGTGCAGCCATCCTAAAGATTAGAACTGCACTGCAACCTACATAATTAGTCAATAGACACTATATAAAAGTGAGGTTCTTTTCATAAATCTAGGCAGCAGTATATATAGGCAGCAGCCCAATTGTTGTAATGTGAACCTGTAGGCATTTAGTATTAGACTGGCTAGGTACAATAATTAGTTTTCAAAATTCAGTCTTCAGTAATTGGTTGAACGGTTAATGACAGCTGACTGTTATGGTGTAGTAGAGAAACTGTTAGAATGTTTGTAAGCATTTGTGACCACAGTGCAGGTTACATTTTTTTATTGATGTATTTTTTATTTTTTTTCTTTTTTCTCTTTTGCTGTAGGTAGCGATATAGTTGCTTTGTGAGTAACCAAATCTCACATAAATACATTAAATGTAAGTCAGCAAGAAGTGCTGAGCTTAAGAAACACTGGAAAAAAATGTGGGCTTCAAGTTAATACAAAGAGTCTATGACAAGACATACACATTTGTGTGTATTTAAAATTTAAAAGAAAAAAAAAGGAAAGAACATGTAATTTTGAACAGATTAAAAATAAAAAGCATGATTAGATTTTTAAGGCTAAGGACTCCTGTGAGACATTTATCTAAATTTTGCATAGAATCCATAGATCATTTTTTTTTTTTCTCTCTCTCTTTCTAGTTTGGTTTTAAACAAACTGCTTAAGCATATACAACTTTTACTGAATTGGAATGAATGTACATTGGTGTATAGAATCATTTTCTAATTTGTGATCTGAATAAACAATATTATTAGTATAGAGGACACAAACATTCTAGTGTGAGATGCTGATGCTGCAGAAGTAATTTTAATTTCAGAATTTAATAGCATAGCATGTTATAATTTACATATTACCCTATGCTCTTATTACCCTAAGGTCTTCTTTGATTATGTTATTTTAGTCTGTGGTTTGTAGGCTGGGTCCAGACTAATATGAAGGCATTACTAGAGAAAGATCTTTGCATAACAACAAGCAACTTGAAAACAAACCCAACTCTTTTCCCAATATTGCCACATTTCAAATGGTTAGAATATTAGTAGAATCTAACACACGACAAATATTACTTCATGCTTGCCTTCCAGCAGCTTAAATTGCACTTAATTTCTTTTGTGTTAGCAGGTTGCATTTACAGAGGACTTTTGGCTCTGTGATTTGTCTCAATTTGCTGAAGTAGCTGAGTATGGTCCAAATGCAAGAATAAATCACAAAGAAAGCTTATTAGGGAGTGTTTATATAGTTGTATTAGAAAGCAGTAGGCAGTATTTGTTAGGCCAGATAAGCTGTATATTGCTGTCTTTTGGGGAAACTAAAAACTGAATAAAATCTTTACCTTGGACACTCCAAAGTTTTTCTCCAAAGGTTAAGCTGATGCAGCAGTTACTTCTTTAATTATTTATGGATGAGACATGTGAAATGCCTGCCAAAGTTAGCAGAGAGAAAATAATGGCTAGTATTAAACATTTGACCTTGAAAGCAGCTCTGATTGAAAATAATTACCCCAAGTTTTAAAACCTTTATTTCCTGTTCTGGTGGCAATGTCCTTCTTAAGCTGTAATAAATTGCCCAATCATTTTAGCATCAGATTAACTTGACTCAAGTGTTTATTTCACATTAAGCTTCAGCATTACTGATGCACTATGTAAAAGTGATATTAATTATCTTTGGGGTTCTTTTTTTTTTTTTTTTTTTTCTTCTTTTTTTTCTTTTCATCCAGATTTCTTTGGTGGTATGAATTTTCATTGAGTTTGCCCTCAAAGTTCCACTGAAGCCAGATGTCATTCCAATATATCAAAATATTAAAATTAACTCTGAATTTCCTGCTGACCTCTGTGATATTTTGGTATTGAGCAGGTGCAAATGAATTCTCTTAGACTCCTTTGTTATGTCTATCTGTGTTGTCAATCTAGTTTACATTAACATCTGGAAAATGGATATGGGAAAATTATTGGTCTTGTTAATTATAATTAGCTGTCAGTCTTCTCAATGAGAGGTATTTCAGTCATTAAGTGAATAATATTGTCTAATGAATATTCCTTCATATTATACATACTTAAAAATGAATTCTAAAATTTTTGCTTCCAAGCTTAACAATGCTCCCATAAACCACCATGTTCCTGTCTTTGTGGGTTTCTTGTTTTGGAAAAGATTTTGCCTCAAGGATACCAGGTGTATGTAGCTTTGTAAGGTCCTTTGATTAATGTCTGTCTTGTAACATCACTGGTTGCTTTCGGCAAAATGTTCTATAAAAGGAAACTTTGCTGACATGGAAGAGAAAATTGCAACTCTGGAGTGCCATGAGAATTTAATTACAATAAACAACAATTAAAGAGATTATTATAGCAGTGCAATTATTACTCTAAAATTGACATTGTGTCAGCATCTAATTTTCATTGGTTTTGTAATTAGTCCGTAGAATTTGCCTTGAGCTAAAACATGCTATGTTTAATGTAAGAACGTCAAATTTTAAGACAATTTATTTTTGTAATTTATTTTAATCACCCAAAAGGTTTTGAGAATTTTCTTCCTGTTTCTTACTTTTTGGTCACTAAGCCATCAAGAACTATATTGTAGCTATCCAGTTCATAACAAGCCAAATTCTAGTGTTGTCATACAATAAACTTCCCTGTGAAATAATTGTACATTTCTGGCCTGCCATATTGTGTTTTCTAAATGTAACAATAGCCTATAAGAAAACTAATGCAAAAATATTCTTAAAAATGTCTGAAATGGTCTAAGTGTTTCACAGTATATACCTGCCCTATCTTTGGAGGTCAGAGATAACAAATGGAGAAGAAAACACATATCCTCCACAGCCCATATTTACTTTTAAATAGCAGTGTCAACAGGAAGAGGATTTCCTGGGGATTACAGCTGAAGATATGGCTACTAAATGTAATCAAGATGTCAATTTTTTGGATCTTTCTTCTGTCTCTCAAGATCTGGCTTTTAAAAGGTAAACTTGGCAATATAATCAATGGGGAGAGGGTTATAACATTTCTAAATTAAAAAAACAAAAACAAAAAACTTTGGTAGGATTTGAATCAAATGTCTTTCAATACAGACACATTTTCTATTCTTCTATCTGGAACTTTGTGGTAATTGAGCAAATTTTATAGGGCTCAAATTGGTCACAGGAGAAATCACTCTCTGAAAGAACAGTGAGAGTTTTGAGAAAAAAAAAAAAATAAGGGAAGAATATATCTGGGGACTAGTTTAGCTTTGGTATGCTTCAGCTTCTGCTGAGATTATCTGCATGGTGACTGCATTGAAACTAAGTCTGCAGACCGGCTTCCAACCTCTGTAACTCAGCTGGGATGGGTCTTGGGCAAAAGAGCGAGGAAAAATGAGGGGGTATGGTGTTTTTACCATGCTAGGCAGCTGAACACCACAACCACTCTCTCACTCCCCCTCCTTAGAAGAGGAGGGGAAGAAGTAAAGGAAAGAACAACTCATGGGCTGAGATAAGGATAATTTAATTAAAGGAAAAAAAATAAGGAAAGATTATTATTAATTAAACAATTTAACTAAAGGGAAAAAAGGGAGAGGGAAAAAGGGAGGCAGAAAGGGAAAAACAAAACAAAACAAGTAAAGGCTATGTGGAAATGCAGAGGAAAGAGATTACTCTCTACTTCCCACAAATGAGCAATGCTTGACCACGTCCTTGAAGCAGGGCCTCAATGCACATAGCCGGTGTTCGGGAGGACAGACGTTTTCACAACAAGAGCCCACATCTTCTTCCTTTTTCCACCTTTCATTGCTGAGTGTGACATCATAGGGTATGGAATATCCCTTTGGTTGATTTAGGTCAGCTACCCTGGTGATGTTTCTTTCTCACTTTCTTTTCCCACCCCCTAGGAGGGTTAGAGAGAGTCCTGATGCTGTGCCAGCACTGCTCAGCAGCAAACACAACACTGGTATGATACCATTACCGTTCTAGCTACAAGTGCAGATTACACCACTGTATGGGCTGCTACAGGGAAAGTTAACATTCCAGCCAGACCCAGTACAGGGGGCTACAAAGCTCCAACTGCAAACTGCATTGTCTGCCATTGGAGAGACTGCCCAAGACGGGGAGAGCCTGTGGATTTGCCTACTTTTCCTAGAAGATTGCCATTTGAAGGATGCAAAAGTGCTCCTTTGGAGATGTTCCTCCCCACTAAATGAGTTAATCAAGGTGGCAGATACTCTTTTGGCATGCCTAAGAAATGATCCACAGTCCTCCAAACTGAGTTTCTTTCATTTTGCTACCTAAAAAGAATTTAGAACACTGAGAAAAGTAGCCTACACCCTGCCCTCAGTAGACAAAGAGTGCAAGTTAGCTAATGACTGAGATAAAGAAGAACAAAAGGCCTTTTCAGTGCATTGGCTATGCTTTTAAATTAATATGAAATAAACCTACTAAGAATGGTCTTTGCATACATGGTGGAAAAGAAGTCACTGTAAGTGCAGGTAAGAAACAAATGTAGTGACATCTATTCATATCCTCTAAGGTCACGTTATGCTCTGTGAAACTTCCATCTCCAGGGCTTCATTCAGTGTGATTGTGCTTTGCTTGATTTTCCATGTTCTGGTATAACACTGGATGAAATGCTCTGCAAATTGCTCTGCACATAGAGGTAGTTGTCAAAAGAAAATCTTACAGTAACATGAGTTCTTAGGCATGCTGTCTTTATTCACATTTTGTAACTAATCCTGCATCAACCTCTGCCTTGGAGTCTTGTGTGACTCCATCTCTGGAGTCAGTGGGGAACTGGAAAGTGGTTACTGTAAGCCTTTCCCTTCAAATACAAAAATTTGGGTTGCATGTGAAAAGAAAGGACACTACTACACTCCAGTTTCTAAGTTTTCCCATAATTAATGATGGAAAGTGCATATGAACAATAAATCTTAAAAGGTTCCCATTAGTGCAAGGTAAGTAATACTTTTTACTCAATTATATGGTAGGTTAGGTATTATACAGTTATAGACTTATGGGATATGACATATTTATATTGGTGTATATTGCTATAGACACTTAAAGACCTAGAACTCTAAGTGCCATGAATTTATTTAAGATGTAATAGATGCTTTTAAAACTTAATATTTTTCCTTACATTAACTTAATGAATCTTTGTTAAAGCCATGGTTACAACCTGACTCCATGTTCCCTGGATTTTCAAATATTTTAATGTATATAAAGAGTCATCACAATGAAGTTTTAGTATGATAAAATAATTGAGCATTAAAATTTACCTTTTTCATTCCAAGGCTGATGCCTAAAACCAGATTTGTTTAAACTAGAAATGTTAAATCTATTTTAAATGTTATTAGATTACTGAATACTAATTATTACTAATTTTTACTGATAATTACTAATTATTAATGTGTTTATTGCTAAAGGAATATATCTTGTCTTTTTTTCTCTTATTATTATTACTATTATTATTATTATTATTATTACTTTTTTCTTCTTATAAGTGATTAATTTATGAAGTGATTTCTGGTTACATTATGGATATCTTTAAAAAATATGTATGTTTGAACATTACCCTAAAGTTCACTTCTGCACATATGGCTTGCCTGCATATAATGTAATCATTCTTTCATGTCTGCTATTTTTCTGTTATGATGGAGAAAACTATATTTTAATTTCCACATCATTTCGTTGTAGAACTATTAAAGTTACTGAAGGAATCTCAGCAACCCATTTAATTTAATCGAATACCAGAAAAAAACAAAAACCAAACCAAACCAAAAAAAACCCACAACAATTGCAGTTCTGTAGTAAGTTGCCATTTTCTCTTCTGTTGTTTAATGTGAGGAAATTGTTTTTATATTTTTCTGTGTATTAACTAGCACTGCCATGCTGACCTTTGGTACTCAGTTTCAGAATTTTTATATTATTGCTGGAAGGAGCAGTTGCAGCTGAAAAACCTTCCAAACCATAGATACCTTCACCACACTCCCCCATTTCTTTTTCACTGTAACACACTTCTTCTGCTCATTCTGCTCATGAAATACTTTTGAATTATGTAATCTACTCTGTTTTCCTTATAGCAGGAATAGGTATTATTACAGTGATTTGACTCTCCATTGTCCCCGTCCATTGTTCCGAGAGACTTCATTCTGACTGCTCTTACTGTTTGAGCTTGTCTGTAATTTAATTTTCTAGGCTTCATTCCTGACACTTAAGGACATTCTTAATGATAATGTTGCTTCTGTTCAACATCCCTGCTGTGGGTGGAAGTTTTATGCTTGCATGTTGGGTTCATTGTGATGATTTTTGTACTGCTAATTTTTAGTCAAAAACATTTTAGTTTCAGTGAGAGCAAGGCAGGCTTGGAAGAAGAAAAATATGGTATTCAATATCTGTGGGTGCTGAAATCACTGGACAATCAGGTTCAGTCTTTGTATTCTTAGGTCCTTGAATTTATTGCAAAAGGTATGGAAAATATGTCAGTAAATCCTGCTATTTATAGAAAACACAGTATCAGTCTTTTCCACATATTAATCCCTAATTATACCCCACAATAATAGGACTGATTTGTTATTATTAGTTCCCAGTTGCCAGTGCTGATATCTCTGTGAGAAAACAAAATGTGCAAATAACCCAACGTTAATCATTTTATCAGATTTACATATGTTAGATACCCTGTTTTCCCTTTTCATTTTCTGTAATGATCATGTTTCAAAGTATTGTGATGCAGGTTCTCTGCTGCCTATCCAGGAGGTACTCTGAGTAGCTGGGTAGAGCTGTCTTACAGGCCAGGGATGGTTAATGGCAAAGGCCATCCATGATGATCCAGCTTCCTCTGAGAGACTGGTAGCAATAATTGACCTCTCAGCTTGTGACACTTCCATAATTTCACCCACGTTTTGTCCTAGAGGAACAAGACAATGCATTTTGCTCTCTGGAAAATCTCCTTAAGGAATTCCAGTTTTATAATGTGCCTTATACCTTGCATCAAGCTTACTGTGCAGGGCAGAAGTGTTTTGTATGGGTCACATGTGAAGGCAGGATAGGGATTTCGATTTGCTATGCACAGAACAGTAGTTTGTCAGTAACACAACACATATATCTGCTTATTTATTTTGAGTTGCCTTTAAAATTTCTGTAAATTGAATCCTGTATCTGTGTTCACTATTGGCTTTGACAATTTTCTGAGGAAAGTTTTACATATAGCACTGTCTGTCAAATGATAAGCTCGAACCTGTAATGAAACATGCCAGCATGGTCTTTTTGGATTAATAAGCATTGCAACTTCAGAACACTGTTAGAACACTGGAAATGATGAAAAGAAAGACTGCAAGAGCATCTACAATTTGTTTTGTAAATTGCCAACTGTATGTGTGTTAAGATGTAAACACGCTTAAATAGGCAAGAAATAAGCAAGAATAATTAAACAAAGGTATTTTCAAGTCCTCCCATGAACACAAAACTTTCATTAATATATAAATACATAAATGACTACAGCTTTCAACTGGATTTCATTCCGATCATTCAGGTTAATCAGGCTTGAGAACTCAATTCATTTAGTGGTGATCTAGCAGAGTAAACTGCAGTTACTCTAAGCTTCACTGCAAAGCATAGACACAAAAAATAAGAATAAAAAATACATTGATATATGTGAAGTTTAGATGTGAAGTTTAGTTTGATCACTAGCATTCCAGTATATATCCTAATTTATTTTTATTATATACATATTCTATTTATTATATATACATACAATGTATATATTTATTATATATTAAATATATACTATATATTATATATCTTTTTAATATTTATTAATATTATATAATATATTTGTTTAATATTTATATATAAGGGTTTGATGCTGTATTGTGATGTTGTTTGTCTCCTAATTGATTCATTACTACCATGTTAAAAAAAAAAAAAAAGAAAGAAAGAAAGATATATCATCGTATCTTGTAATCATTGCTTAGGGCATAGAGCAAGCTAAAAATTGTTGTCCAAATTATGTTAGTTGTCCCACAGTTTTCTTACATACACAGGCCTTCAGAGAATTTAAATTTCCTCAGCAAGAGTTAGGGAAACTACAAGTTAAATTTCCTGTAAAAAAAAAATCAGGTCCTTACATATCAGTACTGAAATCTAAAATTAGGATATCAAAACACAACAATTTCTGTAAGTAATAACAGTACATATGGTACCCTCCTACAAACAAACTTTCTAAATGCAGTAACAACATCAAATCCACTGCTAAATCTGTTAATCAGGTGTTAATGTACTGATTTTTAAATTTATTATTATTTTTTTTTTAATCATCATTATTTTACAAAATGTTATAGAAAGTTAATCTAAATGGATATTAACATTTTTAATTTGTTGTTTCAGGGTCACCCTATGAGCACATAAGCTTTTCTCTGCCATCCCCTTATGACATTGCATTTCGCTAAACTGAACATCCATGGAGCAGATTGATTTGACTTCTGACCTTTAGACTCTGAGCTGTATCTGAATCCGAGCTGCATCAGACAGGGAAATTAATGAATGCACTACTCTGTCTTGCTGTAAGATCTGTTCCTATAATGATAATTATAATGGCACTGTTACACTATTACGGTTGCGATGGTGTCAACAATTCCATTACTGAAACACAGAGTTTAAGGGGTTGATAATTCAGCTATAAAAACAATCTTTATGGCATAGTAGTGTAATCAAGGAAAGTGGAGTCTACTTGTTTTTAGTGAACATTATTTGGGTAGAACCCCACCTGCCTAATTTAGGTATTTTTTCCCTTGGGCTCCTCATGAAACAGTCCGTTAACTGAAGTACATGCTTCTGTGCATAGTGGCATTGGAGCTCTGCGGGCCTTCAAAGGGTGGTCTTGTCTCCATGTGTCTACCTCCAACATCTTAGAATTTTTGGTAACTTAGAACTTACATTTTGATTGCTTAGAACATTACATGTATGATCTGGAAAAATTAAGGTATATTTAAGTCTGTGTCAGAGGACCTTCTCATGTTTTGTGACGTGGGATTCATTTTCTCCGGTTTTATCTGTCTAAATGTTAGTCTTTGAATCTAAGCCAGTCACTTATACTCCTTTTATAGTCAATAGAAGACTATTATTTTTGCTCGGCTTAGATACTTATTTTTTAGATGGGAATCAGTGTTCTCTAGATGCATTTTTGTTTCTTCCTAGTAATATAAAAGATAATAATAATAACTAAAAAGAGGCATATCATGACTATCCTAAGTGTAGACATCTAACCTATACACCCACAAATTAGGGCAGATGGTTAATCTTTTGTGATAGTAAGACTGAGTTATAAGACTAAAAGTCATAAGTTTGGAGATTTTATTTTTCATTACTAGGGAACACTACAACACCTTCACACATATGTGAGGAAGTTAAGCAAAAAATACTTATGCAAGACAAAAACTAGGACAATGCCAGCCAAAGTACAGTAATATTTTTGTGCAAAGGGACAGAGATTTTATTTTATTTTATTTTATTTTATTTTATTTTATTTTATTTTATTTTATTTTATTTTATTTTTATTTTATTTTATTTTATTTTATTTTATTTTATTTTATTTTATTTTATTTTATTTTATTTTATTTTATTTTATTTATTTTTTTTTTTTATGAATGAGGTTAGATGTGTGACTGACTAAATGCATAGGGGGAAGCTTGAATAAATATTTTGATACTTGGGACTGCATTTTCGTCACTAAGGATGATAAAGCTGTAACCTCGTTTTCATCCAAACCAGTGTTCCGATGTTTGTTAACGTGTGAAGATAATCATCAAGCTATTCAGATTGTGTCTGACTTTGTGACAGTCCATAATATATTGTTATGTAACTTCATTAATATTTATTGTGACATTATTATTCATTCATTATTTATCTTGCTTCATATTTATTGTTGTAGGTGATTGTTGGTTATTACTATTTGATTATTTGATTGCAATCTCTACAAGAACTCTATCAGATACAGGAATTGCATTGTACCAAGCTTATTGTGGAAATGGTGAACAAAAACATGCTAAAAGCACTACTGAGAAGCTTTGCTTTTTTCTTTTTTTTTTTTTTTTTTTCATGTCTCAGGAGACTGAGGTGACTGATTTAATGGAAGAAGAGGTATTTTAGCTTATTTTCCTTCTCAAAGAAAGGCGTGCCATTACATAGTAGTTTCAAGATAGGTCTGGCATAAAATCATTTTATTTCTTGTGACCTCTCTTCCTTCATGCCAAACTCATGTACGTAAATGTTTTGAATGACAAGGATGAAAAAAGGCATGCTCTTTTGTGAATACTAACCTTATGGAAATTCACTTCCAGCTAAAAGTCTTTACCCTACTGAGTGTCTGACTATATGCTGCCTGAACACATTTTGTAGAGTGGATGAAGTATTATATTTCTGGCCAGTTGTGTTGGATCCTCTTAAATAATGACTTTAATTAGTGACATACATCTTGGATCACTGTTGTCTCATACATCCTCATACATCCAAGAAACACTGGGAAGCATTTTTTACCAAATACACTAGCATATTACTCAAAGTTAAAAATTTAGCAAATCAACTCAAGGTAAGTGCTGTAAAAACACAATTATATTTCTGTGCTTTTAACCAATTGCCAAGACTAAGAGGTGAGCATAAGATGACTTTTTTTTTTTTTTTTTTTTAATTTGTTCTGATTATCTTTTAATACAGCAAAGTGCAAATCAATTTGAAGAGTACATTCAAACTCACTGTATTCTTTTTTCTTCGGAAAGACTTCTAAGAAGATGTCATATTTTAGAACAGTTTTACTATAACAAAGAGAAACTGTTTTACAGCTAATGCAAAATTAATAGATTAGTCAGAATGAAAAATAATATTCTGGACAGACTATTTGAAGATATTAATGAATTTTGAAGTGTTTTAGTGAGCATAGTGAATATATGCATTCATTTGTTCTTGATTGTTAGTTCATGGTGACAATTCTTTATGAAAGCAGTTTTTGTAAAGTTATTATTTTGTATAAACTAATGGTGCAATATTTATTATTATTATTATTTTTTTTTTTCAGTACTATAACAGACTTGATTTAGCTATTAAAAAAATTCATCGAACACACAAAATGATTCTTCACTCTCTTCTGGTGCCTCTTACTTTATAGATATTCAGATTTTTTTTTTTTTTTTTTTTTGATCTTGCTAATACTTCCCTAAATTCAATTCTAAATTTGTAAGGAATAAAAGATTTCATAATCAAAATATTTATTTCAAAACTATTTTTTGAGCCTGATTTATCCCATTATCTTTAAGTCTTTCTTTAGGTGGTTGGTTGCCCTACCTCCCCATTACAGTGAAGAGAGAGAAATAAAAAGATGCAAAGGGTGATTTAAGTACCTAGGCCAAATAACCCCTTTGTGTTTCCCAAGTAGCTCTTGACTTGCAATGTGTTTACCACTGATAGTTTGTTAAAGTTCTGTTAGACCACAGACTTTTTGATAGTGTCTAGAAAGTAAATTACCTTCTTGTTTCCAGATGGAAAATTGTATTTAAAGACAATTAATCATAGTATATAAGTATTCTAATCTTACTTTAGAAAGTCTCTTGAGCTAATAAAGCAAATTAACAGATTTAAAGACCCAACTTTCTGGTGACATATGATTCATACTCAAGGAATGTTTAGAAACCCCTCTATTTAACCTCTGTAGTCAAAGACCATCCCTGACAGAATATTAAACACATGAAATTGCTAAATACTAAGTTAGAGGTAAATTCTGCAGACCACAGAATACTTTTGGGTACTTCAAGCACACTGAAATATCTCTCTAAATAAAGATTTTAGAGGTCACATATGTCCAGGGGGAGTGACTTTTAAGTTTAGTTCTTTATACAGAATTCCCACAGATTTGCTTAGTCCCATATGCAAACTATTATATCGTCTCATTAAGTATATTTAGATTGCCCATTTTGGATAAAACACTTTTTTTTTTTTTCCTCCCCTGTATAAATGTTCAGATTAGATCTGAGTATCCAAACTTTAGTAGACTGAATTAAAACAAATTAATCCCTTATAACCTGAAAATTATATCACTGAAATCTAGATAAAAAGAAACCAGGTTTCAGAGGTGCATTTTCTGTTCCAGGCTGAGATTCATTTCAAATCTTAGAGTTTTCTTCATGTATGTGAACATGCATGAAATAAAGATCACTGAAGTTAATACACTTTAATCTGGGGTTATTTGTGCCTTAAATAGGCTTTAAAAATAACAAAAGAGCTGCAATGTAATAACAATTGCACTAGGTAGCTTTATGCCATTTACTTATTTCTAAAGGTAACCTGTTGGTCCTTCCCTCTTATTTTAGTTTGTCCTCCACCAAGACTTGGGAAATATTTTACAGAGCTAATAATTTGTATTGTGCCAAAGTCCTTTCTAACTTTTCCCCTAGTATAGTCTTTAATACGGAATGATTTTCAATGCACTAAACACTGTCAGCATTGTGGAAATAAATTGGGAATGATCATGAGATCGTTTATTAAGGCAGACAAATCTTTTTATTCTTCAGATAAATGCTGTACACACTGAAGGGGCAGTTTATGTATAAATTTGTGGTCAATTGAATTTTTTGAAAGTTAAATCCAAATATTAATTTGAAATATCTGTTCCTTTTAACCTTGTTATCTCATTGAAAATATCTCGTCTGGATATTTTTCTGGACTTACAGGGTCTGCTGTGATCCTCTTACCACATTATATTTTTTTCTTCTTCACAGTCTTAGAAAGAGAAACATTATCTAATGAAGTATCCAGTTCTCTTTTGTATTATGACAAGTAATATTTTGAGTGATCCAATAATTGTTGCTATTGTTATATTTTGTTTGTTTCATTGTGAATAATATGTGACAACACCAGGAAAGTCTGTAAGAAAACTTTGTAGATTATTTACTTTCTGAGTACAGAATGTTTTAAGCTATAAAACATAGTTCAAATTTTAATTTCAACTATATATTTTTTTCTGGATCTGCTTTTTGCATAACAAGCTCAGCAATGTATATGCAAGAGTCTCTCATATTCTCTAAAGACTGATCATAAGTCAACTTGTTTTCTATTCTGTAACAAAAGTTATTTTGATGTAAAGATGTAACATTTGGGAGCTACTTTCTGATAACAATAATCATACTGTGTTATTCAGTATTTCCAATTAGCACTGAGTTTTGCAATGCAGGATAAAAAAAAGAAAAAAAACAACTGTCAGGGAAAATGATAAAAGAACATAGCTGTCAGGGAAAGACAGCTCTCTCTACTTTTATATTAAGTTTGCTCTCTCTACTTACATTAAGCTAATAAGCTTAATAGGTGGAATAAGCCAGGCACAGAGCCCTGGGCTTCTAAGAACAGTTCTTTTCCAAAATTTCTGTATGATTATTCTGGAAATTTCTATATGAGAATACACTGGACAATTTAGATATATTATATATACAAATTTATTTCCTTGTTTGTAAGATCATTATACTTGCTTTATCTCTTTCTCTTTCTCTTTTAATTTTCTTTTCAGGATTTTGAATAGTGAAACACAGGGTACATTTGTAGATAGCATTGTTTCTTCAACTTGAAATTACAAATTTGCTTTAAATTTAGCAACCATTTTTCATGTGTTCTCTCTCTTTCTTTCTTTCTTTCTTTCTTTCTTTCTTTCTTTCTTTCTTTCTTTCTTTCTTCTTTCTCTCTCTCTCTCTCTCTCTCTTTCTCTCTTTCTCTCTTTCTCTCTTTCTCTCTTTCTCTCTTTCTCTCTTTCTTTCTCTCTCTTTCTCTCTCTCTCTCTCTCTCTCTCTCTCTCCCTAATATACATAAATATATATATGTATATGATTCCCCACCACAACCACCAGGCTAAGTTTTTTTAATATTGAAAATTCTTGTATTTTATAAATGGAATAAATGAGAGTTAGACTACTTTAAACTTTGCACTGCTATGTCAATTGACTGTTTGAGGTTGTTGAGGTTGTTTACAGATCTAAAGAACCATGGGAAGAGAAAGAGCATACTAAGAATAAAGAGAACTGCAAGGTCAATATTTTAATTGTTAATGTTTTAATTGTTAATTATTGAGATTAATGTGTAATTCCTAACATGCATACATTTCATAATTCTGCTCAATAAAGTTTGCATCTAATGAAAGAATGTATTCAGACATTAGCACACATTTTACTTAATAACAATAAACTTGAGGTATGCATACCTTCATTCTTCTTGGCCTTGTTAATATCAAGTATTCAGTCATCATAATTTTGTTTAATATGCTGTGTACATAATTGCATTGATCTTATGGCTATATGTCCAAGTGGAGGCTGGTGACTAGTGGCGTACCTCAGGGGTCCTGTCCTCGTACTGGTACTGTTTAATATCTTCATCAATGACATAGACAGTGGGATAAAGTGAACCCTCAGCAAATTTGAAGATGACACCAAGCTGAGTGGTGCAGTTGATATGATAGAAGGAAGGGACGTCATCCAAAGGGGCCTGGAGAGGCTTGCGAAGTGGGCCCACATAACCTAATGAGGTTCAACAAGTCTACGTGCAAGGTGCTGCACCTGGGCCAGGGCAATCCTGGACATGAATACAGACTGGGAGAAGAACCAGAACTCATTGAGACCAGCCCTGTGGAGAAATAGGACATCCGTCTAAGCCATACACATCAGATTCCCAGGAGAATGCTGTGGGAATCAGTATCACATGTTTTGCTAAAGTCCAAATAAACAACATTCACAGGTTTTCCCTTGACCAATAGCTGTGTCATCAGAGAAGGAGATAGAGTTAGTCAAGCAGGTTTTCATAATCCCATGCTTGCTGGGTCTGATCATCTGGATGTCCTGGATGTGCCTTGAGGTGATATCCAAGATGATCCGCTCCATGACCTTCACAGGTACAAAGAGAAGGCACTAGTTTGTTTCAAAATGTACAGAGGAAATCCCGTTTTTTCTTTGAGGAAAACTACATTTTTTTGCATCTCAGCTTGTCAACATGGTGTATGAGAAGGATAACAACTCTCATCCATATAGTTTTCCCAGATGTTTTTGTGCAAAAAAGGGACAGCTGTCATTGTCACAGTCGTAAGCTCTGTGCTTGACAGCACCTTATGTCATACCCTGGAAAGTTCTGTGAGTTTTGTTATTTTTCCTACATGGCAAAGTGGTCCTTTGGCTTTAAGATACAGAGCATTATAACATCATTTGGCTGACAAATGCAATTCCTATGAGAAATTATGGCAATATACCAACCCCTGCATACATCATTTTAGATTTTGCTTTAGCCTTTAATTTGAAATTTCTTATATGTCTACTCATGTGAATCATCCTTTTTTTTTTTTTTTTTCATCTTAGGGACACAGACAGATTATATGTTTTCCCAGTTCTCCTAAGCAGACAGATGTATGCACAATACATTATGTACTATGATACAAATAAATCGCTTGAAAGTCAATGCATTTTGAGATGAATTCATATATGGATCATCTTTTCCTTCTTAAATGGTTCATGCTGAAAGAAACAAAGCATTCGACTGATAATCACTGTCTCACAATATCTCTGTAGATGTTATACAGTACGAATTATGACATGAAAACAGATGTCTCACTTGATGTCACGTAAAATATTTCTGGTCTATTAATGACAAAAAAGATGTATTTAAACTAAAGTTGAAAAAATTGAGATTTGAAAGCGATTTTGCTTTTTACAACATGCATAATTGAAATACAGAAGAAAAAAGAAGAAAGATTATAGATCTGAAAATCTTCCTGCAAAATTTATTATAACAGCCAGATAAGTCAATATATACATATTCTTTGGGAATATCATGGGATTTTAACTTTTGCATATCCCTTCCCCTTCCCTTCGCCTTCCCTCCCTTCCCCTTGCCCGTTCCCTTCCCTTCCCTTCCCTTCCTTCCCTTCCCTTCCCTTCCCTTCCTTCCCTTCCCTTCCCTTCCCTTCCCTTCCCTTCCCTTCCCTTCCCTTCCCTTCCCTTCCCTTCCCTTCCCTTCCCTTCCCTTCCTTCCCTTCCTTCCCTTCCCTTCCCTCCTCCCTCCTCCTCTCTTTCTCTTTCTCTTTCTCTTCTCTTTCTCTTTCTCTTCTCTTTCTCTTTCTCTTTTCTCTCTTTCTCTTTCTCTTTCTCTTTCTCTTTCTCTTTCTCTTTCTCTTTCTCTTTCTCTTTCTCTTTCTCTTTTCTTCTCTTTCTCTTTCTCTTTCTTCTCTTTCTCTTTCTCTTTCTCTTTCTCTTTCTCTTTCTCTTTCTCTTTCTCTTTCTCTTTCTCTTCTCTTTTCTCTTTCTCTTTCTCTTTCTCTTTCTCTTTCTCTTTCTCTTTCTCTTTCTCTTTCTCTTTCTCTTTCTCTTTCTCTTTCTCTTTCTCAAGATCCATAGACCCATTCTTTGTGTTTATTCTAGAAAGAAAGAGATTTTGCTTTCAGAGAAGTAGGAAAATGATTAAAATGATCAATGATCAAAGATGAAATTGTCTTTTATTTTCCCCTGAAGGTTTATTTGATGGAAAGATGTTGGGGTATGGAGACAATGAAAGAGTGTAGATCTCCTATTAACACTACGAGATAATGCTGTGCATCCTTAAGGTCTTGTAGCCTGTCCGGGCTGCTGCATCTGTCTGGGCTGCTGCTGCCTATGGTCAAGGTCTAATCAAAAGGTGGGTGTTTCAAAAATGGGATCTTTTCAAGATGGACTCAGTTAGATAGCAGAATTGCCTGAAATGTAGCAGAGGTGACTTGAAAATGTATGAGCTTATCAATGTGTATAAGTATGTCTGCCACAGGCATGTTATTCACATGCATGTAACATTTGGTACCTTCTGGATGAACATGGAATGAATGAGAGAAAGAGGGATTCAGTGACATGGAGACCAGAATACCACACTTGAAAATTTAAAGGCAGGAAAATCTGTCATGGACAAATAAGAGGATGTGATCAAGGGTTGTTCTTCTCCTGTGCGCTGGGATCAGGAGTGAAGTGAGGGCAATACCACCCAGGGAGAGGGCTGCCTACTACTATGATTATGATAGTACTGGTATCCCAACACCGAAGGTTTCCTGTTTATAGTTTGGGATACAGCCAGAAAAATGGCCTTTTAAAATGGTGTTCATAAACATGATGCAGTACAGCTCCTGGTCTCAGGCTTATACCTCCAGTTGAGGGACTTGTGTGGTCATCCCAAGTGCTGTGGAAAGTAAAAAGGCACCTTCAGTTCTTCTAAGAAATGGCAGTATGGCAATTTTCTGTGTTGACCAGAGATGGAACATGGGAGCCTAAGTTAGACACTTCAGATGGGTTTTGATAGTTAATATTGGCCTGGGTCCGGGGTTGGTGTGATAAAGAGGGGAAAAAGAGTTCTTGCAGAGGATTAGGTCTGAAGCAGGAAATGGGGAAAAGGATGAGAGGGACTAATAGCAGCCATTTCCAAATTTGTGGAAATGAGTTAAAAATAAATAATAGCCTCTGTTATATGAGAAAAAGGACAGATAATTGTCAGGTGAGTTTAATTCAGAGAGCTGTGATTGAATCAGGCCATCTCATCACTTCTTGCTCCTCATGCATGTCTGGACAAAAGCCCTAAAATATTTCTCTAGTTTGATCTCTGATGCAATATAGGTCAAAGAACCTTACTGTGATTCCTGCATTGCACCTATAATTTTGGGTGGAACCATCACATATCTTGGTTATAGATAGAATAGCTATTTAATGGACCATCAGAAAATAATGAAAACTCACAGCTTATGGCCTGCACAAGCAAAAGACATTTTTAGTGCTGAGAATGCTCTGATTTATAGTTCTGGAAATTCTTCACTGTAAATTGAATATATCCAGGTGATTTAGTGGAAATATTAACATCACGCTTATAAAAGCTCTCTTAAAATTGTACTTGAGTAACACAGAAAATTCTGAAATCAGACAAAGCAATCTTGTATTACTTTGTTCAACATGTATATTTCTGTATTTTTCACCTGAAGGTGGGCTAAAATACATTTTTATTGAGTCAGTCTAGAGCACAGATTTAGGAGTAAACAGGCGCATTATTTTACTATAACTTTATTGTTACCTTCACTTGATGCTTTTACAATAACCAAAGTGTGCCAAACATTCAGGTCAGGCTTCAGAGGGCTTGTATCCTAAAGACAAAACAGGCTCAGTACAGCATCACATATCAAAAACTGACAATAGTACAGTGAATAGTATAATGCACTTCCAAAGTGCCTTATAAATATAAAAATTGAAGTGCAAAGTAGGGAATAACATTTGCCTTTAAGTTACCCTTCCATAGCTTGTAAATATAATTTCACAGGTTTCTTTATAAACAGATTTCTGGTGTTCTGTTCTTTTCCATTAGTTATGCAAAGAACTTCATCTGAGTGCCCTGTACTGAGAGGCCTCTCTTTATCTTCATAGAACCAGAATAATGGGACCATAAAGTAATGGAATCTGCAGTTCTTTGTTCCTGTTTGGGATTGTTTTACTTTTTATCTTCTTCTTTCTAAACAAAGGAAGGCAGAATTGCTATCCTGATTTTTTTTCCCTTGTATACGAACACACACATACATACATCAAGGAAAAGACATCTTTTATTCATGATCAGGTATAGAAATCAATGATATCAATTCACCACTCAATTTTAAGACTGTCTTCTCTTCCTTTCCTCTCCACCCATTATATCCAGTTGCTTAATGTACAGAGACTTAGTTGAAATGAAGAAAACATAAGGCATGGTGTAGTTGGATAATTTACTCAATTGTATACAGGCATTTTGTACAACAATATACATTATATTCTTATGACTCCTTGTCTTTCAAGTGGTTCTTTTACTCAGGTGTTATAATGTATTAAGTAAATCATTGTTTGACATTGCTGAGTGGTTTGAAAAATGAAGTTTACATGTAAACTGTGGAACCTGAGACAGGAGTGGTCTCATAGTTAAACAAGAGGAAAAAGTACTCTTTTTTTCTTCCAGTTGTTTAGTTTGGAAGAAATCTGGGGCACTAATGTAATCTCCCCAACATAATGTGATTAGCTAAATCAAATGCCTTTGCAGTCTATGAAAAAAAAAAGTTCCCAACCAGATGGCTATTATCCACTGCTATTAAGCATTTAGAAAAGTGAAAAATAATTCTGATGGTATATTAAAAAAAAAATAAAAATTATCTTTCATTTATAAAATGTGCATCTCAATAAATATCATTAGCAGCTCTGAAGAAGAATGTTTATCATGAATTAGATAACAAATCAAAAATCATCTGTAATCTATCCTGAAGTACAGTTTAATTTATTGTACTTTGGAGAAAGTGAAACTAGAGCAAAAAAAAATGGAAAAAAGGAAAAAGAAATTAATTTGAATCATTTGATTAAAAGGTAAAAAAAATATTATTAATTTGACAGCTCTGTAACACTAATAAGGACTACTTTTTTCTTGTACTACACCCTTTTGTGTTTTTGTTGTTGTTGTTGTTGTTGTTTGTTTGTGTTTTTTTTTTTTTTTTTTTTTTTTTTTTTTTTTTAGGTAGTAAAGAAAATAAAGCATTTGGAACAAAAAAATCTAGAAAATTACAGGAAAAATAATTTTAAACCTTGAAGGGAATTTTGTTCTTTAAGCTTCCAATAGATAATGCTCACCAATATCCTAGAAACGATATTTGCAATAACTAAAGGAATCATGGAAGCTGTTGGTGTGTTAAGAACTATCATAAGGACTTTCTTATGGGGATTCCTGTGCCTGCTACAAATGCTTACATTTAAACTGCTGCCTAAGTAGTTAATGTCATCTACAAACATAGTTTCCACCGTAGCAACATCTAAGCAGCCAGTTTGCTCCATGACAACTGCTATAAGGTGTCACAGTAGTTTTCGTCAGGACCAATCCTTAATGGACATAATGTCCTAACATTTATTATCTTTTCTCAGTTAAGTCTGTGGGGCGAGACAGGGAGACTGGATTTATGTCACTTTCACTCGGCTACTCTTTCCCTGATTCATACACTACTGTCTTCTCTGCTGTATACAAACCTCTTAACCAGAAAAAATAATATATTTATGTGGTTTGAAGAAGGGGCTGGTGCTGTTTCAGCTGCTTTTCTGCACTAGATTAATCAGCAAGGATGATTAATGTGATTAAAAATTTACTAGCTTGTTTTTCCACATGTAACTCTCTAAATATGCTATTTGATTTACTTCAAAGAGCCTACTTAGAACAAATGCTATATTAAAATTATGTAACATATCTGATTTACATGAACTTATATCAGCAACATTCGTAAGTAATGATATTATTCCCCTCAGCTTCTATTCATTCTTGTAGGCCACCAAATCAACTCAATACATATAGAAAAATTGTGTAGAGAATCCATCCTCCTTCAGCTTCCTTTGAATTTTAGTTGAAGTTAAAAACTTGAATAATTAAGAGACTTTGTAGGAAAAACAGTGTTTGTTTTCATGCAACTCACTGTGTATCCAGGTGGAGGAGGATAGTATAGTAGCATCTATTGTAGTAGTTGATAAAAATGTGACCAAACTGTGATCACACCTTCAAAAGTATTTCAAATAGGGGCACAGAAGTTCTTGTTTTTCATCTCCAATGAAACAGGAAAAAGTAACTCTTGTGCAAATAAGTTTCTTTGCAGGTACTTCGATATTACTGTAACTTTAGAGGAAGTATTATTTTATGGAGATTATAATTTTAAAATTGACTACCCATTTAATACTGGAGCCAGAGAATGATTGGCTTCATGAAGCAAGGGAACTGACCTGTTACAGCCTGTTCATGCTAATGTTCCTGCTATTCCCACTTCTGTTGTTCTAAACACTGCTGCATCAAGATCCACTTGTGTTGATGCCAACACAGACTTCTGAGAAAGAGGTCAAAAACTATGTTCTGAGCATTTGTTTATACTGAACATTTTTTCAGTTAGTTCCCCTGGGCTTTTGGAACCCTTGACAGTCATAAAAAATTTCAACACATGAAAGGAATAAATATTGCAAGTAGGTCCTCCTCCACTATACCAGTTGCACACAAATGTTTATTGGTGTCTGGTAGAGTCCACATCAGATATAGAAAGTTTTTAAACATAGTGGAATATAGAAAAGCAAATATTCCATGGAATAGCAATGCCGATCCTAACAAAAAGTGTTTAATCAAACTTAGTAAACAGAGGTAAAGCACTAGCACTGCTTGTAATAACAATTCTTTACAAATTATCTGGCAGTTTTAATTAGTAATTGTGCCATACACTTTCATAGAAATAGATTTAACATTCAGCAAAGAACAAGACTGCAATAAATAACATTTAAAAGTAGGAATTAATCTCAAATTCTAATATCAGTCTTTATTTCTACAGTCTCAAATATAAAAATTAAAAATATAAAAATGCCTTTAATCATGATATGAATCTTTGGCAGTTACATTTTCTGACAGAACCATCCATAAATCTGTTGGGTGACAGTTATCCCAGTCCTGTATTTAACTAGCTTGAGAAGTTCAGGGCAATGGTTGGGAGCAATGCCTAGTGGTGTTCTCCAAAGAAAAATATAAAATTAGAAATGCACTTTTTGCTATTTTTCTTTTCTTCTCTTCGCTTCGCTTCGCTTCCCTCCCCTCCCCTCCCCTCCCCTTCCCCTCCCCTCCCCTCCCCCTCTCCTCCCCCCCTTCTCCCTCCCCTCCCCTCCCTCCCCTCCCCTCCCCTCCCCTCCCCTCCCCTCCCCTCCCCTCCCCCTCCCCTCCCCCCCTCCCCTCCCCTCCCCTTTTTTTTTGGAAAATCTGAAGATATTTTTTATTTCACTGAATGTGTGGTTGCATATAGAGTGATGAGGAAGAAATGAAATGTTACTATAAATCTGTAGAATTTATGTAGTCAATGGAATTTCACTTTATGTTTGTGGCTGCGTATAGTTTTATGGCACCCAGATGCTGCCCATGACATAAAAGACAAGATTGAGAGAGTTAAAATGTAATAAATTTGTCTCCCATTAGACAGATTTTTTTATTTTTATTTTTATTTTTTGGTGTGTGTGTGTGTGTGTGTGTGTGTATGTGTGTGTGTGAAGCCATTTTCCTTTTGTTTCTACTATACAGTGCATTCCTTGAGCACTTAAAAAGCATTTAGTAGAAAGATACTGAGACGAAATTACAAATGGTTAGATTACTTTTTTCCAATGTTAGACATAGACATGACGTAATACATTGACTGAACCGCTAGAGATAAGGGTTACTTTTACCTTCTGAGATATGCTTTCTTGCATATGTTCCAGGAAAAGTAAAAACTATATGCTGTCTCTGTTCAGTCTATTTATATTAACAAATTATGGAGGTATTAAAATGATATCTTTGTAGAGTTCCATACTATGCAGGCCAAGAAAACCATCCTCGTGATGAGGAAAACAGCTTTGTAACCCCCCAGGAAAGTACACACTTAATTATGCAACTGTGATTCTGGACCGAGTTAATTACACTCAGTGCTCATAATCACTCAGTGTTCATTTCTTTTCTACTCTGATACTGAATTTCTGGTAGCATAGTTTTGAAGAGGTTTATGTTTCCTAACCAGAAATTCAGTGTGAAAGGTGGATTAAAGAGAAATCCAAAGGAGAAAGACTTTATTAGCAGCAATAAGCACTCATATTACATGGTGAGAATGAAATCTCACCTCCTAGACAGGTTAGGAATGAAATGTGTACTCCTACTTTCCTATTTCTGTTGTGTAACTGTTTGCAAGCTGAATCAAAATTCACAAACATGTTTATGCAGAGGCAATATTGGAAACAACAATTAGATTAGATAGCTTGTGGGTAACCATACAAGGTTACTCCCTTTAAATAAATACCTTTAAACAAATAATTTTTCAAAATTTTTGAGAGCTGAGAATATATGTTAATATCGAACCATATGCAAACAGAAAGAGTCGCTAATGTGTATTTTCCATTGTGAATCATTTGTGTGGCTTTGAAAAGAGAAAGAAACAGATTAAGTGTTAAATGAAATCACTTTTAAAAAGTGTCAGATAAGAAGACTCCTGGAAAAAGAAATACATTTCTTGGTTTGGTTCCACCCGTTTAGTGTATGTAAGGAATTACTAAATGTAGAATTCTAAAGGTCATGATCAGTTCCTACTGTGAAAAGGCCTCCAATCTGCAAGGTCAAACAATCCGTTGTGATCTAGCTGTGGCTGTATTCTGTGCTGTAACCTCTCCTACAGGGCCTACTGTTTCTTTCACTAGGAAAAATGCTACTCACTGTGTCACTGAGCAGGGCTCTGAACATAAACATCTGCAGATAATAACTTAGAATACTAAGCAGCTAAAATGCATCAGCAAAACAAACAAGAAAGCAAAGGTGTTATCATAGAATCATAGAATATCTTGAGTTGGAAGGGACCCTTAAGGATCATCAAGTCCAACTCTTGACACGCACAGGTCTACCCAAAAGTTCAGACCATGTGACTAAGTGCACAGTCCAATCTCTTCTTAAATTCATACAGCTCGGTGCAGTGACCACTTCCCTGGGGAGCCTGTTCAGTGTGCAACCACCCTCTCTGTGAAGAACCCCCTCCTGATGTCAAGCCTAAATTTCCCCTGCCTCAGCTTACCCCGTTCCCACGGGTCCTGTCACTGGTGTTAATGGAGAAAAGGTCTCCTGCCTCTCGACACCCCCCTTACGAGGAAGTTGTAGACTGCGATGAGGTCTCCCCTCAGCCTCCTCTTCTCCAGGCTGAATAGGCCCAGTGCCCTCAGCCGTTCCTCGTACGTCTTCCCCTCCAGGCCCTTCACCCATCTTCGTAGCCCTCCTCTGGACACTCTCCAACAGTTTCATGTCCTTTTTGTACTGTGGTGCCCAGAACTGCACACAGTACTCGAGGTGAGGCCGCACCAGCGCAGAGTAGAGTGGGACAATCACCTCCCTTGACCTACTAGCAATGCCGTGCTTGATGCACCCCAGGACACGGTTGGCCCTCCTGGCTGCCAGGGCACACTGCTGTTCACAAACCCCAAATAATCAGTTAATTGCATTACACCATAGAGAAACTCTAGTCATGGGTTGGGACTATTTTTGTTAATTTCCATACTTAAAACCACAGTGAAATGCACCCTGAGTATGTCACTTGTTCCAACTGGCTGCTTAGGTCTCCCTAGGGATCCTGCTCTAGGACAGACCTACTCACCTGGAGAATGAGTTGGCCTAGTCTAGTTGGAAACCAGTATAGTTGGAGGCCAGTAACAAGCAGAGTAGCATGGGGGTCAGTACAGGGTGCAGTCCTGTTTGATGTCTTTGTTAATGACATGATAATGATAGTGGATCAGAGTGTACCCTCTGAAAGTTTTAAAATGATACCAAACTAGGGAAGTGGCTGATATGCCAGAGGGACACCAACAAGTGGGAGAGATGGTCTCACAAGAACCTCATAAAGTTTGTCTAGGAGAAGTGCAAAATCTTGCACCCAGGGTGGAACAACCTCAGGCACCAGTACATGTTGGGGTCCACTCAGCTGGAAAGCAGCATTACAGTAAAGGACAGGAGGGCCCTGGCAGACACCAAGTTGAACATGAGCCAGCAATGGGCCCTTGATGCAGGTAAGGCTAATAGTGTCCCAGGCTGCCTTAGGCAAAGTAATGCCAACAGGTCAAGAGAGGTGTTCCTTCACTTCTACTCAACACTGGTGAGGCCACACCTGGATTACTGTGTCCAGTATTGGGTGTGCCAGTAAAAGAGACACATGGATGCACTGTAGAGAGTCCAACCTAAAGCCACCAAGATGATGAAGGGACTGGAGCACGTTTCCTGTGAGAAAAGGCTGAGAGAGCTGGGACTGTTCTGTGGGAGTGTGGCCATGTGGGTTGACGAGCCCCATGGTTGGTGATAACATTGGACTCTTAATGATGGCACCATCAGGAATGTAAAGAATTTAGAGGGAACAAAGAAGGGTGATTCAGGAGATGCCTTGCTGTCTTGGACTGCTGGTTCTTCAGGTGTTAAGGCATGGAAGTTGCTGGGTGTTTGCTGTTTCCGGGCAAAGTTGTTGACCAATGAATAGTTAGTGGAAAAGTACTGTGGGGCGAATGGTATAAGGGAGCCTGTCCTCAATAAGAGAGATGAAGTTATTCCCTCAGTAAGAGAGGGTTGAAGTTATGTCACCAATAAATAGCAGTTACTGATCCTAAAAGAACCCTGGTGTCCGTGTGGTCATTACATCACACTGTTCAGCCTGGAGAAAAGAATGCTCAGGAGGAATCTTAACAGTGTCTATAAATATCTCAATAGAAAGTGCAAAGAGGATGGAGCCAGGCTCTTTTCAGTGGTGCCCTGTGCCAGGAAAAGAGACAAAGGGCACAAACTGGAACACAGGAGGTTCCCTCTGAACATCAGACAGCATTTCTCTGTGTGGGTGACAGCACTGGAATAGGTTGCCCAGAGAGGCTGTGGAATATCCCTTTTCAGAGTTCTTCAAAAGCCAACTGGACATGGTCCTGAGCAGCCCTCTCTGGGTGTCCCTGCTTGAGCAGATGTTTTGAACAGATGACCTCCAAAGGTCCCTATCCACGTCAACCATTCTGTGATTCTGTGACTCTGTGACACCGACATCTGATGGTCAACTACTGTAGGATCTTTCCTGGCAGCCAATACAAGAAACCCCTGTAGTATTCATTTAAAGTATCTCTGCTTTCAGAACAGTTATTAACCTGCAAAATTATTATAAAAAAGTTTGGGCTCAACACACTGCCATTTTCTAACCTCACCTGCTTGTTAGATTGCTTTCTATGAGCTATATTACAGAACTGAACTTCAATTTGATTTTTAAGACTTCATCAAATGAAGGGAAAAGGCCAGGGAGACAGAAATTAAGGAGAGACATAAGTGATGCAAAGAGAAGAAAGAAGGCTCAGGAGACAGAATAGTGTTGGGCACCTGAGGACAGCAGACAAGAAACTGCAGCATCAGTGTCAGGTTGCAAAAAAAAACGAGACAGATCTGTAACTGAAAGGTAGCTAGTTTTGAAGCAATTTGTGTTCCTAGCATCTCCTGTAGGAACAGGACAATGTAGGAACAGGAACAATTTTTCTTGCAGATGAGTCAAATGTAATTTTGGGTATTTTTATGGGACCACAATGGATGGTTGAATCTAAATGTTGCAGCTGTATGGTACACCTCGGGGAAGGAGGTAAGGTGTCAGAGGTAAGGTGCTGCCAATGTTTCAGAAAGATGAGGATTGCATTTTCCAGTGTGATTGCTGAGTGCTTGGTGAAGTGTAGCAGAATCACAGAACTAAACACAGATCAGGTCACTGAGAGGAGATGGAGGGCAAGAAACTGCCTGTAATAGGCAGCTGCTCAGAAAGTTGCAATTTATTCCTTTAGAAATTCTACAGAACATCTTCCGTGAGGCTGGTGTTTCTGTATTTTTGGCATGCAAACTAAAGCAGGGAAAAGTAGACACAATTTCTTAAACTCTAAGAAACAAAGTCAAAGCCTGCAACATGTGATAGCTTAGACTACAAAATAACATGCTAAAATAGCAGGAAAGTTGCATGGACTTACCACCAAGCTGTTCCAGAAGGAAGGAAAATATCAGAGGAACTTCAATGGAAAAGAGCGCTCTGCTTCAGGTAAAGCAACAGAGGGAACAAAAATCAATTCCAGGTGAACCTGGAAGCAAGATATGTTATCGAGGACCTGAAAGAAAAATGCTTTTTCCTCCATTTGGAGGTACAGACAGTTTTGAGCACCTTCTTTGCTGATATTATTATGGTGAAATAGCACAAACACTGATAATTTTCAGAAACTGAGCAGTACTTAGCGAATTCAGTGTAATTCCTGCTTTTCAAGATATTGTACACACATTCTTGCAGTGATTGATAGCTATGGTACATTATTATTGCTATACACTCATCCATTTGTTATTATGTGATTTGCTCTGTGGAGAGACAAATTCTGAGAACTGTAAGAAATGTGCTGTCCGGAAAGTGGGCAGTACATTGAGGATATTCTGTGTGCAGCTTCTCTAAACTCAATCACTTTGAGTTTGCCTTGGTGCAGCAAGGTGCTGGCAGACTTTTTGGAGATGTCATGGACATAAAAAAATTAGCAATTTGAAAAGACAGAGGATAAGTTCAAGAACTTAGAAGTGGGTTAAAAAACAAACAAACAAACAACAACAACAACAACAAACACCAACAACTTGGGAAACAGGGAGAGAGAGAAAAAAAAAAGACGGTTTTACTCACATTGACTCTTGTTATCAGATTGTAAGGGAAGACATTGACCTCAGTTTCAAGTGAGACATATGCACATGCAGATTGCTTGTTGCATTAAAAACTTTGCCTGGTCTTTTTTCTGCCTTCTCTTGTTGAGATGATAGGTGTCATGGTTTAACCTGGCCAGCAGCTAAACACCACACAGCCATTCGCTCACCCTCCCCCCTCCCTCTCTGGGATGGGGGAGAGAAATGGGAAAGTGAAGCCCATGAGTTGAGATAAAGACAGTATAATAAGACAGGAAAATAATAATAACAATAATAATAATAACAATAATGATGATAATAGTACTACTACTAATAGTGTGTATAAACAAGTGATGCACAATGCAATTGCTCACCACCCAATGACCGATGCCCAGCCTAACCCTGAGCAGTCTGGCCCCCCTCCCCCGGCTGGCCACTCCTATATATTGTTTAGCATGACGTCAGATGGTATGGAATACCCCTTTGGCTAGTTTGGGTCACCTGTCCTGAGTCTGTCCCCTCTCAGCTCCTGCTGCACCCCCAGCCTGCCCGTTGGTAGCACAGAGCAAGAAGCTGACATGTCCTTGGCTTAGTATAAGCACTGCTCTGCAACAATTAAAACATCGGGGTATTATCAGCACTCTTCTCATCCTAAGCCAAAACATAACATTCTACCAGCTACTAGGAAGAAAATTAATTCTGTTCTAACTGAAACCAGGACAAAAGGTTTCTTTGTTTTAACTAAAAAATAACCAAATAATTTGGTGTCATTGAATGCATGTACTGGCCTGAACTCCAAAAGGGAAGAGCTGCAGGGACTGAGCCCACCTGGGCCATGGCAAGTATCTGGGATGCTGCGCTATTTGACTGATCTGTGGTAGTAGACTTGCACTGCAGGGGAAGAGATTTAATACTACAGAGATCACATCATGCACCATAGGTGCTGCTGTGCCTTGAAGAAAGGAAATAAAGCAATAATGAAATATGAGATGACAGAAGAATCTGATATAATCATTATCAGAGTATAACACCATGCTATCTCCTGTCCAGCTGACGGAGGAAATGGTAACTGATTGCAAGATCACTGCAGAAACAAATTTCTATTAAATAATCTTAATCACAGAAGTTTCTAAGTGTTCAGACAGCAATAGTATCACTGAAGGCTTTCATTAACCTGCTACTCGACACAATAATTTTAAAATGTCTTCTTGTTTTAACTTATGTGAGAGTAGATTCATTAGTGTGAAAAGATTTCAACATTCAAGTGGACATTTCAGACATAGTTTTCCATATTCATTTATAATGGTTTTGAGAGAGCAGTTCCTCAGTCTGTACAGTGCAGAGGACCAGGTTGTGTCTGTTGGTTGCTCTTGCCCTGGTGAGTCAGTCTTCTGTTAGTAGTGGAATCATATAGTTAGAATGAAATAACAAATAAGCAAAATCTTTTGTTTCTTTCAGTTCTTCTCTAAGAATATTGTTCAGTTTGAACCCTTGATGTGTGATTTGTGACGCATCTCAGTGTCTCAGTGATTGACATGGTGAGAGCTGCTAGGCAAAAGAGCAGCTCAAAACAACATTTCTAACAGCTGCTAAACAGTAATATCTGTATCACCAAAGAAATACTGAAAACTTTGTGGGCATTAGTAGCACATAGTTTTTACTGTTAAGAAAAATTATCTATGGCTGGCCTTCGTATTTGCAAGAAGGGGTGGTTCAGGTGTTAAAGGAAGTTCTTTTCAAAGTTAGATAGATTAAAGTCTCAGTCATTGATACTGTAATCTCCTGCTGTGGATGTCTATCATTTTTAAGGGATGAAAGAATGTTAAGTCTGCTGCAGAGATGCTTTTTCTTTTCTGGCATAAGTGTGAAAGATACATGACATTTATTATCAGTAGGCAAAAGAGAAAGATCTTTGAAGGTGCAGATGAAGTTGGATGATAATTCTAAATATCTCTTTGAATGACTTTCAGACCATGTTATAAGAAAGCTATTTTTGTCTCCTTTATGACATAAATGGAAGGCAAGATTGCTCCTGAGATGATTGCAATGATCTCTAGCCATATAGATGAAGATAACTCTGAGTTTACTTTTTTTATTTTTTTTTTCCCAGATATATGATTGTCATAAGATGCCCCTCATGTTCCGTTTAAAGCTCTGAAAACCCTGAAAACCTTTTCTTTTTTTTTTTTTTTTTTTCAGAAAAGCTAGATGGGAAGAACAACTTGGTTGATGTTGAGCTTTCCTTATCAAGATATATGGTCTGGCCTTCAGCTGCTGGCTGAGTAGAAGTGAGGTTTCAAAGCCACTTTAAAATTTGCCTAGTACTGTCATCTCAAATAGGGCAATGCATTCCTTCAGAATGGAGGAAAATAAAATGTTGCTGTAACTTGCTGAATTAATTTGTTTTCTTTCTTTCTTTCTATCAACTCTTTTACTTTTTTTTTTTTTTTTTTTTTTTTTTTAGCTTCCAGCTGTAAGCCAGTTCCTTAAGTTCCAAGCCTGCAAAACTTGTTCTGAGAAATCTTGAAAAAAAACACAATGGCTAACTCCAATTCTGTGTTTTCCATGTAATTCTTTCATACACAGATATATACTAACTATGTACTGAAAACAAAGCAAAAAAAAATCTCTCAGACTACTGACATTTTTGTAATACTCCCTGTTTTAAACATTCTGTTGTTTATCTTGTTCAGTAGGTCTCATACAAAGTAATGGATGAGGGAGCAGCAGAGCCACAGTAATATGAAAATGGCTAATCAGCTAGGGGAAGAGCATCCTGATACAACATTGTTTCTATAAGCTTACCTACTGTTTCTGCATGCTATTGAGCAGTGTTATACAGATACATAATGTGTCACGTGTACATCACCTGGAATGAACTGGCTATCATTAACATCGCTCTGCGTTGAATCAGAGTACCTTTTTCCTATCCAGCTGTCAGCGTCTTCAACCCTTTACTGTCAGGTCAAATGTTTCTCTAAATAGAATATTGTATAATGTATCTTCTGAGTTTTGCTTGATGTTTATGCCTCTAAAAACTCCATGAACCTCAGCTAGGCTACCTCAGCTAGTCTGTCTGAAGTCATGTCTGCTAACTACAGTCAGTGTACTGATTCTGATGTCCTCTCATCAGTTTTCTCAAAATAATATTAAAACTTATTTGCAGTTTTGTGTCTTGTCTTTTTCATTTCATTTTTTTTTTTAATTAAAACACATCAAATTTGTCACTTATCAGTCCCCAGGATTTTCTTAAAAAGCTTGCAAAATTTAAATTAACTTTATACATATACATAATGAACTTACATATATATATATATGTAATAATTAAAAATATTCACCAATTTTCTGTTCATTTTCCTTAAAAACCCTGGATGTAGAAAAATAAGTTAACTTTTGGTTATTTCTTCAAATACAACTGACTTTTCCATATTTCAATTTCTGTTGAAATGGTCTCTTCTGAGAGAGGGATCATTTTTGGATTGACTTATAGCTGAGCTTTTGGTTTTATAGAAAGATTAAAACATGAACCATGATCATGCAAACCATTTCCCAGGCAGTACTGAATGCTGATTGGAGTAGGATGGATGTGTGAATATATTTATATATAGGTATTCCAAGTTTTTGTCAGCACAAGCTGCCAAGCCTTACAATAAATCTTGGGAAAAACCTATTAAAATGATGAGGTTATTTTTTGCCTTAGTTTTATTCTCCAATTCATTTATGCATTCCCCACACTTGTGTGAAAATTTCTTGAGTCAGTGTGCTATTTTTTCAAAGTTATTAATCTATATGCTTTGGGTCAGTATGTTTCAAATGTAATTCTGATTCATTCCAAAAGCAAAACTGAAATATTTTGCTTTTCAAAGTTCCAATTCATTTACTGTATATTTTTATTATGCCCTTTGTACTAGTCTACTTTATCATTTTCTTTCCTTCAAGGTTAAAAACACAAGTGTGAATGCATTGAAAAGGAAAAAAAAAAAAAACAACAATGCTGCTTTGACATTCGAGAAGGTTCTTTCCAACTGTTTTCATGTGAGTGGCTGATAAAAATATGTGAATTATAGGGCAACCAGTAGGGACTTGATGAAGGGACTCTGAGACTGAAAGCTTGCCTGCTTTTTCAACCATATCAGCTGGTTTAATAAAAGATATTACCTCTTCCTACCAACCATTCTCCCTAGAGTTAAAACTATATAGAAGTTTCTATTTTAACATTCTCTGGGCACTCATTTATTGGGTGTTCCTGTGGGCTTGCTTTCACTGCAAGTCATGTCAATTACTGAACTTGGGGTACTCCAGGCAGCCTTGATGGCTAGGATTAAAATTCTTCCTCTGCAGTGGAAAGCTCTAGCCATGCTTAAGCTACTCATATGCAGGCATTTCCAGTGTTGGTGCAGCCCTGAGGCTTATTGCAGCTGTGAGTCTCTAGACCTTCTATAGGCTTATTTTTATTTCCTTCCTTTGCTCTTCTGCCCTTTCTAAGCTGCTATGTATTTCTGTCCTCTTTTGGAGTCATGAGTTTGCTCAGCAGCTTCTTGTAATACTTTGTTTCCATAGGAAGCCCAAGGTTCACTTGTGAATACCAATCTCAAAAAATGTTGTCATTGATGTATGTGTCATTTCAGGCACAAAAGACATCTACCTTGGGTAAGATATGTTTAATATGTATTTTTCTTTTAATTATATATATATATATATATATATATTTAACTAGATGCTTTTTAAAGGCAAGACAGCAACTGAAAGGGGTGAATATTGGAATTCATAGACACACGTCCATGAAATAGAAGTTAACTTCAAATGCAGGTGCTTGAAGGTTAAAGAAGAATGACATATGTGAGGAAAGAGAAAAGAAAAATCAAGATGAAAAACATCATAGATGAATCTGACATCACTTGCAAATTGAATCCTGAGCACATAGTTTTATAAGCTCCTATGAAACCTAGCAGACCTGTACCAATATCAGAGTCACTGTTGGCATTGCTGCAGAACTTGCTGCCTTGTCTGGCTAACCCATGTTTTTTTTACAAAGATTGCAGAAAAAAAAACTATACTTTCCTGGATCAACCATAACAAAAAGCGGTCTTTCTGCCCTTTAGTCTGTATGGTAAAATTTACTTTTCCCAGGCTTTTGTCAATACCTCAAAAGTTGAAAAAGTTGATATCAGTAGAACTTTTTGTTTCAGAGAAATTTTTTTTATCTCCTTTTTTTTTTTTTTTTTTTTAACAGTTCTACTTAACAAATATATCTAACTATTATATTAGACCATATAAACTGTACTGCATGCACAGAGTAATAGTGTGCACTTGTGGATAAAGTGGCTTCAGAACAATATCATGCAAGCCATTCACACTTTTCAGGGTCTGTGAGTCCCAACAGTGCTCAAGGTTTTCTCCCTCATCACCACAGCAGCAATCTTTGCAAAGTTGATAAACCTGACTCACATTTACAGCCATTTAACTAACAGAGGTGGGAGTTGGAAGTTGTGGTGGCACAGGAGGTTTAAGGCTCAAACTATTAAACAGGGCATCAAGGTGTTGGCTTCCCTTCTGCATAATGCCCCAGGTATTATGAGTTCAGTCAACATTCTGCAGTCTCACTTTATAGCAGAAGTGAAACACTGAAAACTATAAATAATCACTGAACATTTCTAAAATTCAGTGAAGGATATTTCATTACACTTTCATAACTGAATTTTAGACTTGCATATGTAATAAATAGAAAACATGCTCTTCCATTTAGGTGAACTAGAAACCCTCTCTTTGGATCAATTTTGCCCAGAATTTTTCCTTTTTTATTATACTCACCTTTATTTAATCTCTTACTGAAGTAAACTGCTAAGTGAGGAGAAAAGACAAGCAGAAAATACTACATTCACCGACTGCAAAAAGCAGTTTTCATGTTGCAACTTGTGTAAAACTGTTACAATTTTAAATGCATGGATAAGTACTATGATTTTAAACTATTATGTCTGAAAGCTGATTGAAAATAGAAGTTTGTGTTGAAAATGTTTCAGACAATTCAGCAAATGAAAGTGACAATTTTGAAGAAATGTCTCTGCTTTTGGATCACAATTTTCTTTTCTTTTTCATGAAACGTTTCCTCAACTCTATAACATTTTCTGTCCACTTGGTTGCACAGTTTTTCACTTCATTATTATTTGTACTGATGTATTAAGAAATTTAAGCTGTATTTTGTGATGGACTGTTCAGACAACACAGTCATAAGCTTTGTTGTGATCGCTGCACTGAACTGCCTATGCAATTTGAAGTTAATCCATAAAAACCTTGTTTTAACTTTTCTAGTGAAAAAGTGTATACAGTATAAAATAAAAAGTGTCAGCAAATATATGTTTATGTATTTGTCCCATATAAAATTATAAACATATTATGTTGATGTACTGGTTTATCTCTGAATTGCTTCCATGGAAAAGTATACTCTTAACTGAAAAAAATAATAATAATTTTTAAAAGTACATCAGAATTTGATAAACTCTGAAAAAACATATTCTTTATATTTACTCATTTTTAATAATGAAAAAATAAAATTAATTGAGGTATTGCATATATGTGGCAAAGTTTTGGTAGCTGGGGAGCTGCAGGGGTGGCACCTGTGAGAAGGGTTCAGAAAGTGCCCCATGTCAGAACAGAGCTGGCTCCAGCCGGCTCCAAAAGGGACCTGCTGCTGCTATCCAGGGGCAAGGAAATAAGTGATGTTGTTTGTGCCTTTGTGCGAGCCTATTCAGGGAAAAACCTGCTATGCAGCAGCAACTGAGAATGCGAAGACTGAGAAGCAGCCCTGCAGACTCCAAGGTCAGTGCAGCAGGAGGGCAGGAGGTGCTCCAAGCACGCAGCAGCAGGCCCCCTGCGGCTTGTGGAGAGGCCCCTGCTAGGGTAAGCTGTCCCCCTGCAGCCCATGGGTCCCACATGGAGCAGATCTCCATGCTGCAGCCCCCCCATGGGTGGAGGAGCCCCCCGGTGGAGCAAGTGGATGTGGCCTGGAGGAGGCTGCGGCCCATGGAGAGCCCCCGCAGGAGCGGACCCCGGGCTGGAGCTGCAGCCCATGGAGAGGAGCCCATACAGAAGCAGGGCATCAGAGGGGAGCTGCTGCTCACCCGTGGGGGACCCGAGCTGGAGCAGTTTGCTCCTGGGGGATGAATGGACTCCGTGGGGGATGAATGGCCAAGTGAGAGCAGTGCTTGAGAGCTGCTGCCTATGGGCAGCCCCTGCAGGATCAGTTCAGGAAGGACGTGTTATAAATGAAGTCTCAACTAAATCTGAATTTTGTAATATTTATAAAGCAAATATTTATAAAAGGTATAAAAGGCAAGTAAACAGCACTGCGTGTGGGGGAGTCTATGCTCCACCAACACGCACACACGAACATCAAACATTCCAAACATATAGAACATGGCTTTTACATACTAAACCGAAGTATGCCTATACATACGTACAATCAGGAAAGAACAAACAATCCTTTAAGTTCCATGACTTAATAAACTCAAGTACGCCTATACATATGTAAAATCAGAAAAGGTAACAAATAATCCTTTCAGTTCCATTACTTAACAGCCTCCATTTTCCATTCATTTTCTTGATTACAAACAAGTCTTCATTTTCCATTCCTTTTGAACAATATGTCTCGCTTTAAGTTGTCAAGCAACTCGGTCTTCAGGCCTTATGTATCCCGTTCTTCCCAGATCGAAGAAAAGCATATCCATCTTGTTTTCAAGGCCAATAGGCCTGGGTCAAAAGGCCAGCAGGGGGCGTAACAGCAAAAGCCTCCGATGGCTGTAGCAGCAGAGGGGCCCATGGCGTAGCAGTCGGAAAAGTAAAGGAGGCCACAGCTTCCTCGCTATCTGGCAAGCCACAAGTTTGTAATTGTGGCTCCACATGGCTCTTTAAGGCCTCAGAGATTGCTCGCCAGGTGCCGAGCAATCTCACTACAACCTTGTCATTTTTAGTTGCAGAGTCCCACACCTTGACCTCAGTTTGGTCCCATATTTCAGGCTCATAAACTGTCCAATTGTTAATAAGGAGAATAAGCTGTAAGGTTCCAGGACAGTCTTTGTTCCTAAGGACGTATGATTCCCTATAATGCACAACTTCTTACCAGCGAGAGACAGTTGTGTGCACAGGTCCGCTTCTCTCAGCTTGAACTTCTCTCCAGCTCCGCTGTGCCTATTTCCAGTGACTTTCTTTACGAGCTTCTCTGAGCAGTTTGCTGAGTTTGGCCGAACCTATCGTCATGAGGCAATCAAAGTGCCTGTTCCCGTCCTGGTCTCCATTCTGCCAGCCTGTTCCTCTTCACTTCTTTTTCCTGCTTTTTTATTGATGACCTAACTTCATCATGTTGCCTTTTTTTATCTTGAGGGCAGGCTCCCCTCTTATACCCTTCTCTCCACAGCAGTTCTTTTCAAAACAACTTTTCATTGGTCAAACAACTTTGCAAATAACAACAACAGCAAACACCCAGAAACTTCCATGCCTTAATGGCTGGAGAACAAGAAACCCCAGACTGCATAGAGTCTCCTGAATCACCCTTCTTTGTTCCCTCTAAACTCTTTAACATTCCTGATGGCCTCATCGTTAAGAGTCTAAGAGTATCTCAACCACAGGGCTTTCTAACCCCCATGGACGCATTCCCAAATCTCCCCTTTCTTTATTAATATCAACCATTTTCTCGACACGAATTACCACTCCATATATAACAGACGCTATCCCTGGGATGGACCCCATGTGGAGCAGGGGCAGGGAGTGACTGTGAAGGAGCAGTGGAGATGAAGTGTTAGGGACTCACCACAGCCCCCATTCCCTTACACCACTTGGGGAGGGGGAAGGAGGTAGGAGAGGGTGGGTGAGTGGGAAGGTGTTTTTAGTTTGTTTTGAGTTTCTCACTGCTCTAGCTTGTTAGCAATAGGTAATAAATTACGTTAATCTCCCTATGCTGAGTCTGTTTTGCCCATGATGATAAATGGTGAAAGATCTCTCTGTCCTTATCTCAGCCCTTGAGCCCTTCTCATCTTATTTTCTCCCTCTTTCTCTTTGAGGAGGGAGTGGTTGTGGTGGAGCTCGACTGCCCAGCTGTGTAAAACTACCACAATAAATTAAAAAAAAAAAATCTATCCTCTCCCATCCTTCTAATTCTCAATATTTAATGACAACTTAAATTCCCTTTCCTGCCTTGATCCTCAAGACTTTGTTTTAATATAGTGCTCAGGAGAGTGGAGGTCCAGGAGATTACTTGTGTTGTAGGTATTCTCATTCCTGACTTACAAAATCATTGTGTTATGCTGACCAGCACCAGTTCAGCAAAGATCATGGTGATATTCTGGTAATCAGTAACAGCTCTCATTTTCCTGCATATGCACATTCATTGTGAACACTACTAGAATTAACTCCTGAAGTCTCTCTCTTAACACTCAAGATAGAGCTTTCTTAACTCTAGGTGTCTAACCTGCAGGTTATAAATTAAGATCTGAGGCCTCACCTCGAGTACTGTGTTCAGTTTTGGGCCCCTTGCTACAAGAAGGACATCGAGGTGCTCAAGCGAGTCCAGAGAAGGGCAATGAAGCTGGTGAGGGGTCTGGAGAACGAGTCTTACAAGGAGCGGCTGAGGGAGCTGGGATTGTTCAGCCTGGAAAAGAGAAGGCTCAGGGGCGACCTTATTGCTCTCTACAGGTACTTTAAAGGAGGCTGTAGAGAGGTGGGGGTTGGTCTATTCTCCCATGTGCCTGGTGACAGGATGAGGGGGAATGGGCTAAAGTTGCACCAGGGGAGGTTTAGGTTGGATATTAGGAAGAACTTCTTTATTGAAAGGGTTGTTAGGCATTGGAATAGGCTGCCCAGGGAAGTGGTGGAGTCACCATCCCTGGAGGTCTTTAAAAGACATTTAGATGTAGAGCTTAGTGATATGGTTTAGTGGAGGACTTGTTAGGGTTAGGTCAGAGGTTGGACTTGGTGATCTTGGAGGTCTCTTCCAACCTGGATTATTCTGTGATTCTGTGAAATTTTCCTTATGTTTAATGGAAATAGAGCGGTACCTTCTCTAGATTATGGGTATTTTGCTGCAGTATGGCAAGACTCTGGAGTTTTCTTGTTTTCTTGTTTAGGTCTTTTAGGTTAAGCACGTAAATGGAAGAGTCTGGGAGCAAGTGAATAAAAACCATATTTATTGCAATTCATATCCTGTAAAATTATTTAAAAAACAAAATAACTCCTCAGAAGAAAACAAGGAACAAAGCCTTTCCTTACAAAGCCATGCACTTATCTATGAAAGTAAACTTCCATAAATAAAATGCATAGAAACACATTTGTATATGAGACAATGATGACTGCATGATATTATCAAATAATGTAAAATATCTTAAAACAGAAATGGAAGATGTAAAGTTGTATTGTGTTATGAATGCGTAAATAAATGTTTAGCTAAGTGCTAATTTTTACACAGAATCCTGTTTCGGCATAATTAAAACACGTTTAAATGTGTTTTTGCAGCTTTTCATGATAAGTTTGGAATTGTTAGATGTTTTATGGTATGTGTCACTAGATCGAGGTTGGAACCCACATCTATACTTGAGAGAATGAGAGAATCATTCAATGACTACATAGAAAGGTTTCCTCAGATTTTCTGGAGATAGTTGCTCTGTGCAAGTGTAGGAGTATAGCAGCAAGGACTGAGGAACCCATATCCAAAATGCTCTGTACTGAACACGTATATTTGTGCCTCAGGTCATACAATGAAATAGAAAACTGAAAAGTTCCTCTGTCAAAATTTCCTTTATGGCTATTCTTTTTTTTGTTTGTTTTTCTTTCTTTTTTTTTTTTTTTTCTTCTTATTTTTTCTCAAAGCTCGAGGTCTTGGGAACAGCTGTATCTTACAAATTAACAACCTCTCTCTTCTTTGTGGCACTTTAAGCACACACCATTACCTCACCCTTAATTCTTTGTAGTGCAATTTAGAACACCTATAAAATATTGGATGAAAGAACATGAAAAAAGTCATTAAGCAAATGTGATACATATATCTTAGAGTGCATGACCTGCATCAATTTATAGAATATACACCTTGCTTATGGAAATTTTTGGAGCTTTTACTGTCATTATAACTACTTAAGAGGAAATTTGAGTTTTATGGAATGAATTTCAAGTTTGTGGTGTTTTTTTTTTTTTTTTTTTAGGGGTGTGGAGGGGTGCTATTTGAGGCTCTGTCTTGTGATTTAATATGTGTATTTCTGCTTGCCTACTGGAGCTTATTTTGTACAATAGCAACAGTATTTTTGTTTCTGATTGTTTTTGTAATGAATGTAGAGTTACCAAATATTAAGAAAACATATCCTATTAAATGCAAATTTTCAGCGTATTGTAGGCCATAGTTTGTCCTAGTGAGTAGGACTGAAGATTGTTGTTGAGAGCTTGGCAATAGGACCAGAAGCTTTTCACCTTAAGGTCACCCTTTCCAAGCTAACCTCAAGCAAAAAGCCACTGAAAATTGTTACCCTCTGGTATGGTTGTTCACTCCTTGATGATCTTATTACAAAGCACGACTGACTGCACTATATTTTTTCCATTATAAATGACATTAATGGGCATCCTTGTCAGCATCAGACAACTGAGGCTGGCAAATTGAGGAGGTGTCCACACAATACAGAACGCAGTACGACTTTACACCTTTCTGGAATATTTTGAGCTAATCAATAATATCATCCAGTCAGTATTGTCTCATATATTAAGTAGAACAGCCTTTTATTCCAAGGCATGCTCTTTGAATAAAACTGAGGCACACTAGGATATGAGAACCATTTTGAGGTTACACTGAATTACATATGTCATACATACCCTGATTCAATTATCAAGTAAAGGTGTTCACACACCTTTAACTGCAGTATTTTTTGCCTTGTAGTAGAACACTATGAAAAATCGAAGCACATAATGCAATGATCGAAAGCCAAGCAGTTTGATTAGCAGATTGTTTCTGACTTCTCTTCCTATATGGTGAACAAACTAATGCAAAGACTATGCTGTTCAATGTCCATAGTGTTTTCATACTGTAAGACATGGTAACAAAATAAATCTGAATAATATCTCCTGTGGTATATTGAAAGCCATGATTTCAAAAGAATGCAATTCCCTCCACCGTCCTCTAAATAATTTAAAGTAAAATGAGAAAATCAATATTTAATCTTTCCAGTACTATTATACACTGGAGGAAGAACTGGATATATAGTTCAGGCTGATAAAAAAGTTAGAATGAATATGCACACAGTACAGTTTGCTACAGGGTCTTGAATCACAGAATCACAGAATGGTTGAGGTTGGAAGGGACCTCCAGAGATCATCTAGTCCAACCCCCCTGCTCAAGCAGGGTCACTTAGAGCTTGTTACATGATCACATCCAGGTGAGTTTTGAATATCTCCAAAGAAGGAGACTCCACAATCTCTCTGGGCAGCCTGGTCCAGTACTCGGTCACCTGAATCGTAAAGTTCTTTCTCATATGGCAATGAAACCTCCTGTGGTTCAATTTATACCAATTACCCCTCGTCCTGTCACTGGCCATGTTGCATGTGAATTGCAATGAAGTGAAGAAATAGGCCTTATGCTGGAAAATATGGGTATTTTGGATTTTTCCTTTTTGGGGAAAGGCATTCTGTTTAGAAACACGTAGATACCATTCATCTATGAAAAGGTAAACCATAATTTTGAGAGTATATCAAGCTACATTCATGATTTCCTTGAGAAATTTAGAGTGGGATTCAATTCAGAATAAATCTGTTGGCTTCTCCTGAGTTATACTAGTTTGCCTGAGCTGCCTGTGTGTAAAGCTAGAGCCATAAGAAGAACATATCAAAGCAGATAATGATGAAGACCAGGAACTACCATAAAATTTGTAGACATTCAGGTTGCATTAACTGTGGATATAGGATTGTTATAAAATAAACAAACACAATAAACAATGCATATGGAACTCTTAGATTGATTTTCTGAATTATCAAGTCATATGAAAGATAAACATGTAATAAGCTTCTGGGAAGATCTCTCCCAAAATTTCCAGCCATATCTTATTTTGTAAAGCGAAAGTTTCATTCAGGAGTTTCCCAAGGCCAGAGGTTAACAAGAGTCTTCACAAGAGCAAACCACAGAGAAGCTGGAAATTGCTGCATTATTTGAAGCTGAGAGAATAAAGTTTTCCATACTGTGTTGGAAGCAGAGGTCCTAAGATAGACCCTGTGCCATGTTTCTAGGAAATCCTGCTGTCTGAATGTTCAGAAGTGCTTCTCATAAGAGCAGGTGAGAATCAAGAAATTCATCAGCAAAGTCTCTCTCTTTCTCCATCTCTCTGTCTCTCTCCCCTCCTCCTCCATTCCCCCTCCCCCCCCCCCAAGGAAACGCAGTACAGGAATTAAACACAAATTAATTGTGAATGTCCTGCTCTCATCGCAATCAGTCAGTTGAGAGAAATAACTAGCAGAGGTGATGCTGGTGAGTTAGGATTCCCAATGCCAAATAGACTTTATGCATGATAACATTTTTTTAATATATCATATAGGATGGAACTGAAAGAGATTTTTATACAGTTGGAAAAATAGTAAAAGGGAAATAAAAGAATGTGTACTATGTGTAATGTTTCCATAGGCTGATAGAGATGCCTTTGCCCTCCAGTAATGTCAGATTACACGAAAACACACCACCATCAATGACAGAATAGCTTGTGTGAATATTAACTCTTCTTCTTAAATAAGTTAGAGCAACTCAGGCTTGTGTATACATGCTAATGGAGTCTTTTTCTTCTTTGCCACAAGCAAGCCTATTATCCTATCATAGTAAATAGACAGTCCAAACTAATCCCTTCATTTTACAAAGGAATCACAGCAGATGGGCTGGGATAGGAAGGCACATCAGTGTCCTTGTAGCCATCATTCCCCTTTGGCTTAACATTTGACAACACATATGTTTTGGACCTGTGAAAGGGGAATGGCCACAGCAGAACATTTTTATCCGTATCATGGCAGAATCTTTCCTGGAACTGGACAATTTATGCACCCATGGAAACTGCAAGTGCGGCTAGTTAGAATGGTGTGAATCCGTTATGTGAAGTGTGTTAAAGGACTGTGAAATATTTTCAAGAAGGATCTAGTAAAGTTCAGGAGATTACTTTCAGACAGGATATTCTGAAAAATTGTACCAAACCTCTGCAACGGAAAATGGGTTCTGCATCATCTTGTGAAACAAACAAACAAAAAACCACCACAAACTGTTTTGCTACTTATTTGATATAGCTTCATTCCTCTGAGTGCAGAACTCCCTAGGAAAATTATAATTATCATTTTACGAAGGTCTACAAAATTATGTATATATAATCTATTTTTGTAGCTTTCCTTCTTAATTGGCTTTAACACACAATTGTATACTGGCACATGGAAGAGCTACTGAACATTGCAGATTCTGTGTGTAACTGCCCTGAATATAGCATTGACTCCCATAGAGAATGTGATAATCTGAGAGAACAGACTCACTGTTTCTAGAATCTCTCACATTTTTAATTAGATTTAGAGCAAACCACAGATGAGGCAATGATATAGGATATATTTCTTTAACTGAAGATGGTTTATAATGTTCAGGTGGAAAAAAAGTCATTAAACTGCAGAAACAGTCATGGTTTTGCAGGTGAGTTTACAAGGATAATCTTGTACAAGAATCTCCAACCTGATATCGAATAGTTGTTTTCCTCTAAACAAGACGTTCTACATTTTTTAATTTCCAAGGATGTTGTGTGATATTATGATCCTTTGAAGGAGGGCATTTTAGAAATACAGTATTTTTTGTAAGAATGAAGGTGGAACTGATTCATAGGTCAGTTATAGTCTACTTGTCTAACTGAGGGAAAAGAGAAAATGTTCAGTTCCTGAGAGAAAGGTTATATCTTTCAGACAATGGTTAAAACTAAAAGGGATTTCTGGCTACCTAGTGCCTCTAAACAGATCACTTCCTCAAACCGTTACTCCTGGAGGAGAGACCCTCCACCCCTATTCTCTTGGAAGAGTATGGAAAGAACAATTTTTGTCTTTTCCTGAGGACAGGATAGGTTTTGTTAATCCTTACTGAGTTTAAAAAGCAAACACGTTCTTTCTTTTGTACCAGTTCTCATAAAGATAAGCCCTGCAGTGTTTAGATCTAGGTAATTGTATGTTCTCTGTGTATCTATGCAACATCTAAAGGACAAAAGTTCTATATTATTTCTCCAACTTTAATGAAAAGAGTAGGGTCTTATTATACATCTGCAAATAAGGAAGGAATGATGTTTCTGTTGAGCCACAGAAGTGCAGCTAGGAAGCATTTATCTTATGAGATAGTTTGAATCATCTTGCATACATGGAGTAGTGACAAAGATATCATTCTTGATCATTCTTTTTTTTTTTTTTATCATTCTTATTTTTATGTATTTATTTATTTATTTCCCTCTGAGCCAACCAGGTCTGCTCATCAGTTAAAAATATAGTTGGTTTTTTTTTTTTTTCCTATTCTGTCCTCACTGATAACTTTATACCCAAGAATGACCTTTAATATGCTGTCTTGAAAGACTTTGGAAATAATAAGTGACCCAAAGCAATAAAAAGCTCTGTAAGTTATGTGCAAGGGGGAATATGGAATCAAAATTCCTAATTCCTATTTCGACTTATTCTAACCTAACCAACCTTAACTCTCAGCTAGTAAGTCTCATCGTATTTTGAAGATGATAGTTAATTGTAAATGATAGTTAGTTGTAAAAATGTACAATATTAAAATAATAATAATGCATTATTAACATGTGTAAGATAATTTGAAGTCTATTAGAAAAAAATATAACAGTGAATTAAAATTTACTCTTTACATAAATAAATAGGTTTCTTCAAGAAAATGTGATCACATATCATAATACACATAGGTGCTGGAGATGTACAAGTATCAGTAGCGTGCCATCCATGTTTCACAGGAATGGAACCATGTCTTTGTTTCATGTTTTTAAAATGCCTGCTGTTACCAGCTGAAGCAATCTGGATGCATACTGAAGTTTGCCTTCCAAATGCTCTGATGCACTGGAAGAACCACACAGGGAATGCAGAGAAAATTACTCTTGCTCTTGTTTACTCTTGTTACTGTTTGTGAAGCAGAGGAGATGAAGCTGAGACAGAGCTGAAATTACAGCAGACCTGTGGCTGACCTATGGGCAGAAGTAATGTGTACCTCTTTAGATATGCCAGGTCCAGCTTGGCACTTATGCTCACATTTGCTCTGTGCCACATTTGATTTTCCAAGAGGACATGCAGGGCACACAGTAACAGATAGCTCAACTCTTGCAGTTTTTATCTGAAATATTCTTAACTCAGGAGGACATTGTATTTTTTCATGTGTATTTGTTTTTGTTGTCTGTGCCACAGCGTTGAATGCCATGAGTTTGTTTGAACCTGTTAGAATATTCAGTCAGTGCTATGTCATCTTTTACCAAGAGCTCACTGGCTATACTAGAAGATCCAAAGACAGCGTAAAAGGCTAGCACCTCTCTACCTTTAACACTTTACCTAACAGTAAAAAAAGTATATAAACAGGTATCTAATTTGTCTTTTTCTTTCTCTAGAAAATTTTGTGATCTTATACAGCTTAGAGCAAACCTTGGATCAGGACAGGTATGCAAGGCCAAAAACAGAGGTAAATCAATTAAATATCTTTAGTGATGAGCATGACAATATGAGTGCTGGGGTAAAAATCCTTGCTTCAGCCTTAGTATAGGTGTGTAGTGTTGATAAACATTTCCTTTTACTTGTAATCATAAACCTTTACCAATGAGGGTTAATAGATTTCATACAGTGCCTACCAGTAGGTTCAAAGGGACTTGAAGAAAATCCAATAGATTAAAAAAAGTATCCTAACTGGAAACTGTAACCAAACCAGAGGAACATAAACACACATACTCTAACTCATTTTTAATGAAATGCTGAGTAGTCTTGTGTCTGCTATGATGCAACTCGGTAAGAATCCCATGAATATCACTTTGGTGATATATCATAATACCTTAATGTACTTACTGTGTCACACTGAGTCACAAAAACCTATTCTAGAGCTAAAGATTAAATGATGCCAGGAAATGTTTCCAGGTACTGTAAACCTTTCACACATGCTGTTGTGATGTTAGAATATTCTCTGCCACAGTGTTGCTTAGTGTTACCATTGCCATCAAGAACAATTCCCAGGCATATTTTTTGGTGTTATCCCAGTGAATCACTTGGAATACAGTATTTACATCATATGGTATTCTTTTTCTGAAGATTAGGAGACCTTGATGGTATGGATGAAGCCATGCTATACTGACAGATCTTGGGGCCTGGGAATGCTGTCATTATATAATTACAAATATATCGGCAACCAACTTGTCTGATGGAATGTTTACTGTTAAGTCTGTTGAAACTGACATATTCTCAGTTTTATTGAGAAGACATTTTCAGATACAGAATAAAGCCCACCTGGAGATGAATCTGGCAAGGGATGTGAAGGACAATAAGAAGGGCTTCTACAGGTAAGTATAAGGCAAAAGAAAAGGAAGACTAGAGTAAATGCAGGCCTGCTGCAGAAGAGGGAAAGGTACCTAGTGGCAAAGAGCACAGAAAGTCTGAAATACTCCATGCTTTCTTTGATTCAGTCACAGCAGTATGAAACTGGCCTTCAGCAATCCTAGGTCCCTGAGACCATGTGGTAAAACTTGGGACAATGAACGTCTCTTCCCCAGACCACTTAAACAAACCAGACATACTCAGATTCATGGGGTACAATTGAGTACACCCACAAGTGCCAAGGGAGCTGACTAGTGTCATTGCAAGTCTACTCTGAAGTACCTCTGAAAGCTCAGAAATGTTCAGAAGAGGTTCCTGAGGATGGGAAGAAAGCAAATACTACACTATACTCAGGAAGGTCAAAGAGGAGGACTCAGAGAACTACAAGCTGGTCAGCCTCACCTAGTGAAACTGATAAAACAACTAATCTGGAAACAATTTTCAAACATACAGAAGAGAATAAGAGAATTGGGATTAGTCAACATGGATTTATGAAGGGGAAACATAACTTCACAAAACCTCACATATGTCTGACATAACCTCACAGAAAAGTTGATGAAGGTCAAATGAATGTATAGGGAAGTGGATTAAAAATAGACTGAATTGCTGGGCTCTGGTTATGATCAATCCTATGGAGTCCACTGGACACCAGTCACTAGTGGCATAGCCTAGGGGTCAAGACTGGTGCCAATACTCTTTACTGGTCTGGACAGTGGGAAAGAGAAGACCCTTAGCAAGTATGCAGGTGAAACAGAAGTGGGAGGAATGGCTAGCAGATGGTTATGCTGCCATTCAGAGAGATGTCAACTGGCTGGAGAAATGGGTTAACCAGAACATCATGAAATTCACCTAAGGTAAATGTCAAAACCCACACCTGGGGAAGAAAAACTACAGGCACCACTGCACACTAGGGGCTGACTGGCTGAAAAGCAGTTTGACAGAGAAAGACCTGAGGGTCCTGGTCATCAACAATTTGAGCATGTGCAAGCAATGTGTCCTTGTAGTAAAAAATGACAATAGCATCCTGAGTTATGTTAGACAGAGTCAGACCAGCAGGTCAAGGGAGTTGAACCTTCCCCTTTACTCAGCACTGGTGAGACACACTTGGAGATTTGGGTCCATGTCTGAGCTTCCCAGTACAAGAGAGAAATGGACATACAGGTTTGAGTCTTGTGAAGTACGGTGAAGATGTTGAAGGGGCTAGAGCATCTGTCATGCAAGACTGAGAGAAGTGGGACTCTTCAACCTGGAGGAAAGGTTGAAGGAGGAAAGGCTCAGGGGCATGTTAAAAATGTGCACAAATATCTAATGGGGGAGAGCAAAGAAGTTGGAGCCAGACTGGCTCAGCTGTTACCAGTGACAGGACAAGGGGAAATAAACGCGAACTAAAATATAGGAAATTCCATTCCTTCCAATCTCAACCACTCTATATGAATCTGTATGTTGGGGAAAGAGGCATCACCTCATCTCTTTTTCTTTCTTAGTTCTCCCTTCAGGATGATTTCAGGCACAAGTGTTGGAGTTTAAACAGTTGTGGTGGTTTTACTCAGCTGGGCAGTTGAGCTCCACCACAAGTGCTCCATCACTCCCCCTCCTCAAAGGAAAAGGGGGAGAAAATAAGATGAGAAGGCCTCAAGGGTTGAGATAAGGACAGGGAGATCACTCACCATTTATTGTTACGGGCAAAACAGACTCAGAATGGGGAGATTAATATAATTTATTGCCTATCACTAGCAGACTAGAACAGTGAGAAACTAGAAGCATCACCCATCCACTCTCTACTATGTTCTCCCCCTGAGCAGCACAGGGGAACAGGGAATGGAGAATGGGGTCAGTCCCTAATGCTTTGTCTCCACCACTTTGCAGCAGCTCTTCCAGCACTGCTCCCACTTGGCTTCGTACCACGGGGTCCACCCCCCAGGAGCAAATTGTTCCAGCACGGGTTCCCCCATGGACGGTAGCTCCCCCCAGGCCCCCTGCTCCTGCGTGGGCTCCTCTCCACGGGCTGCAGCTCTTGCCCTGGGGCCTGCTCCTCTCCATGGGCCACAGACTCCTCCAGGCCACATCCACCTGCTCCACCACGGGCTGCAGCATGGAGATCTGCTCCATGTGGGACCCGTGGGCTGCAGGGGGACAGCCTGCTCTACCAGGGTCCTCTCCACAGGCTGCAGGGGAACTGCTGCTCCATGCCTGGAGCACCTCCTGCTGCATTGACCTTGGGGGCTGCACGGCTTGTTCTCACTCCTGTATCTCCCAGTTGCTGTTGCGCAGCAGTTTTTTCCCTGAATAGGCTCTCACAGAGGCACAAACAACATCACTTACTGGCTTTTCCCAGGCCAGTGACAGTGGATCCCTTTTGGAGCCAGCTGAAAGTGGTGCTTATCTAACATGGGGCACTTAGGTGTTTTGTCTGTTATGGGGCTGCCCAATAATGAAGTGAAGGAGAAAGAGAAAGAGAAGAGAATGGGGATTTGGTTTCTGAGCAAAGATATGTGTGAAAGCCATCTTTAGCTAGTTAGGCAAATATGGTCAAGCCACAAACAGTGGAAGTTCATATAGTCTTGATATAGTCTTAGTCTTTAGTATACAGCAGTCCCAAGGTGCAAACCCTTACAGTTGAAAAAATCCACACTTGTATTTCTCAAGCATGAGAACATAAGATATTGAGAAAAAGCATGTGACCAATTCATAGGCCTAAAAGGGGGGCATGGCATATTAGGGAGAGTTTAGTTTTCAGCCACAGGGTTCTGCCTGGAGACAACAGCTGGAGATGTCCTGAGCAGGATCACATTTTGAGTGGCAAGGCTATTTCATCCTTCAGGGGAGGAAAAAGGGATCTAATCCTTTGCTGATACCAAATTGTGAATGTGTTAAGCAGAGTGGAAAGACTGAGAGACAGGATATTCCAGGACTGGTGCATGAGCGTTAAAAAAGTCTGCAGAAGAAGGTCTGATTAATTACAAGAGGAAAGGAGAAGGTATGAAAAGAAAGAGGGTAGAAGCACTTGCTACAATTACTAATGTGGAAACTTCTAAAACATTAGGCTGGCAAACAGATTATGGCACAATCTTTAGACAAAGGCAAGATTTGAGTTGTGCAGTAAAAGAACCATAAATAAGAAAGCAGAGTTTTGTTTGTTTGTTTGTTTGTTTGTTTGTTTGTTTGTTTTAAATAGTAAAAAATAAGGACATAGTAGTTAAAGGTGACCTGCAGACATTTGAACTGTATAACATTTTTGAAGTTCTTGCAACAGGAAAATATCTCACTGTCTTGAACAAACGGGACCAGAAAGAGGGACATGTGTGTGAATGACAGGCACTTGTATTAGAGAATACCTGAGCTGCAGTCTATCTTAGGGGTTCAGTCAAGTTGATAAGGAATTACATTCTTTTTTTTTTTTTTTTTTTTTTCTTTCATATTTTTATATTTATATTGAGTTTGTGTGAGCTGCTTCAGTTGCCCAGGAACAAGGAGAACCTTGGGCTCTGGTTGGAGAAAATAATTTTAAATTCTTGTTTCCATTGCTATGTCTCCATAGAAGGATTATTAGTTTGTGGACAGAAAAATGTTCTGCTAGAAAACAGCTTTGGGTTAAACCTCCCGGGAACACCCTTACTCCTGAGGTCTTTGTGTTTAAGGAAGACATACCTGGAATCAACTGTCAGTGGCTTTGTCCCTTCAGATCCTGCCTTTTATTTCACAATATTTTCTTGAAACAGAGATAACATTTATGAAACAGTTTGTGCTCATCAAACACATTTTCAAAGAAAATGTCACCTGGTAGAGTACATTGATCAGTTCTGTTTGGGGTCAGTAATGAAGTGATCAAAATCAGAAAGTGTTCCACAGCACAAGAATGATGATCAGAGAGTTTATTAACGTAGACGATTTTAACATATAGTCTGGGACTTTAAGTACGTGTAAAAACTTGGACCAAAACACTTGATTATATTTTATGGAGTAACTTAGAAGTTGAAACCTGTTAATAGATGGAGGATCAAGGACTTCTAAAGGTATGCCCTTTTTCATGAACAAATTACAGGTATTTTTGATAGAGATCACTGTTTTTAAGCTGTATGGACCAGTGGAGAAACATCTTACCTGTAGAGATGTGGGGTCTGTCAACAGGCAAAATGTGGGTATCCCAATTAAACAATAAAAGCTTTGAATTCTGTAGTGGAAAACTGAGCAAAAGTTGAGAAAATCTTGCCAAAAGACAAACATTTTCTTTGACTTCTTAGAATAACACAGAGATACTGATTTCTGACTGGGTTACTGGTAGCCCCTGGGATGGTTTCTCAGTCATACAACTCCAGTTAGGAGAAGAAAACACTGTTTTATGGAAGAAATAGATTCAGAATTTTGTCATTCCTGGGAGAAAAGTGGAGACTGTCTAAGGAGAGCTTGGTGGCCTTTCCATATTCCTTTTGGGGAATACATTAGTATTTACTCCTTTGAGTAATCTCCATGGCTGCCTGAGAAATATGGAGTATATGGCATTCAGGGGAAACTTAAAAGCAAATGAAGGATAAAACTAAATTTGCAAAGTCCTTGATGATAAAAAGCTGTGCAGCTTCTCTTTTTTATTTGTAGGATATAAAGCAAAGAGAACAAAGAGGGACATAGTAGCACTGTGCCATCACAGCTGGGGGTAGGCCTGGTGGGGACCTGCTGGCAAATTACAGGTAGCTCAGGAAAGATAAAAAAAAAAAAAAGCTCTTTTAGGAATAAATCATTCTTCTTGTTCCACAGCTTTTTAAAAGAACTGAATGCAGGTTTTCAAGCTTTGGCAAACGAGAAACAGGACTTGTTTGAGAGACAGAAAAGATGGATGTGGGTATAGCTTTTCTATCAGTGAGAAAGGGAACTTCCCCTGGGGCTGGGGTGATGACTGAAGAATTTTATCAGAGGTTCATTGATTCCCTTTCTGTGGTGTTTTCAAGGACTTTCAATGACGTCTTGAGTGAAAGAACATTAGGATCCTTGCCATATAAAGTCCTTTGCATTACTGTGGTAGAAGTTAAGGTTTAGAGAGTACCAGAGAGTGGAGACATATCGTCTTTTTGAAACTGATTACAAAATTTTGATTCTATTTCAGCTAAGAGACTGGAAAATACCAAGGAAATTATTATGTCTCCGTCTCTGTAATATCTTTGAAGGTCACATACTGGCAAGCACTTTATGCAGTTTGTGGGAATTATTTAAAATTGCAGAAGACAAAAATGTACTAGCCTTGAATCTAGTCAAGGGTTTTAGATGGAGTGAAAATTATCTTACATACCTCAAGACTATACTGTTCTATAGTTTGTTAACTTGCATTGCAAACACCTCATGGATAATTAAACGTGTTCCACCCCATTTTTGGTATTTTTCTTTGATTCTTTTGTTGCATGGGAAGAAATGATTTAAGAGTGTTCTATTGCTCAGCAGAAGGGAGATATAGTAATTTTGTAATGTCCCTGAAAGTTGTCACATTTAAAAATGATGTTATGATACTTGTATGTTATGCAAGGTAGTCAAATCTATGTATATGTGTAGATGTATACGTACATATATATATATATATATATCATTTTTTGACATTAACATTGATACATTCATTGTACGGAGAAAAAGCAATGGTGAATAAATGCATGACATCAGGGTGTTGATTGGGATACTCCTATGCAACTCCAAAGGCCTTACAGATCAGATGAATCTTTTGTGGAACTGGGAAAAGCTTTTTTTTTTCTTTTTCTCTGCCAGGTAAAAGTGATGAAGTGGAATAGATGAGCTTTGACTTTGGCAGTAAAGGGGATGCTAATTAAACACTTTCCTCTCACATTTTGCATTTGGGTGACATATGTGTATTCTCCCTTTGCAGATTCTTGTATTAAAGAGTTGGAGTTACTCCAGATGCTTTGGAGCAAGAAATGCAACTTTGTAAAGAAGTAGTGATCTTAACACTTATGTTTGGTAGATAAGGTTTCTCTCTGTTTTACCTTGCTGACCATAACAGAAAATAAGCCTCTTTAGTGCAAAGAGAGGTAGCTGAGTTATGTAGCCTGTACCTCATCCATCACCTGTTTTTCAGTTATGGAAGGGTTAGAGACAGGGTGTGCAAGTATCTTCTTGATGATCCTCTTTGCTTTTGTAATCTTCAGCACTCTTGCATAACTAAAAATCTTGGCATTTGTAGAATTTGTTTCTGACATTCTTACAGCTAATGCCACAGGTTTTATTGCTAATTGGATATGTGAAAATGGCACAAAGCTTCACCAGGGGTGGTGCAGACTGGACATTTGGAAATTTTTTTTTTCCTGTGAGGGTGGTCAAATACCAGAACAGGCTTCCTAGAGATAGTGGTTGATTCCTCATGCCTGTGAAAGAGGAATTTGGGCAACACCCTCAATAAAACGTTTTAATTTTCGTTTTGTCCTGAAAAAGTCAGGCAATTGAACTACATGATCTTTGAAGGTCCCTTCCAACCAAGCTGTTCTGTTCTATGCTGTTCTAACTTCATGTTTTTCTTAAAATATTGTTATCATTGCCAGAAAATTCGGAAAAGGATTGGTAAGTAAACTCTGGATTACTTGTCTATGGAAATTCCCAGAAATCAAAATTTTCAACTTTAAAAACTAGGAGTAAGAAAGATATGTGTGCTTTCCTGTTATTCAGCTACTTGATTTGTTTGTTCCATTTTGACGTCTCAGTAGTACATTTGGGGGGGAGGGGAGATGAAAAGGGATAGATGTCCATTCAAGTACAGTCAAAGGTCTGGTAGTGACAATTACCATTTGTATGCGACATGGAATGTCCTTCATAGTGGCTTTGGTATCTTTCTTTGAAAGAATCTGAAACATTCTGGTTTTGTCTTAAATCAGTGTTCATATTTTGAAGTTTTGTTGATCAGAGAGAATGGAGCAGATGCTCCTAGAAACTAACCTAAAGCACATGGAAAATATGGGGGTGATTGGTGACAGCCAACATAACTTCACTAAGGGCAGATTGTGCCTGACAAATCTGGTGACCTTCTACAACTGAGCTGCAAGATAGGGGAAGAGCAACTGACATGATCTACCCAGATTAGTGCAAAGCATTTGGCACTGTCCCACACAATATCCTTGTCTCTAAACTAGAGACATTCATTTGATGGATGGACCACTCAGAATTGGCTGGATGGTCACACTCAAAGAATTACAATCAACGGCTCAACGCCCAAGTGGAGATCAGTGATGAGTGGTGTTCCTTAGGGGTCAGTATTGAGACCAGCACTGTTTGACATCTTTGTTGGTGACTTGTATAGTGGGATTAAATGCAACCTCAACTAGTCTGCCAATAACACCTAGCTGTTTGTTGTGATCAACATGTTGGAGGGAAGGGATACCATCCAGAGGGACCTGGACAGGCTTGAGAGGGGCCTGTGAAAACCTTGTGAGCTTCAGCAAGGCCAAGTGCAAGGTCCTGCATCTGGGCCAGGGCAATTCCAAGCACAAATACAGACTTAGTGGGAGAATGCATTGGAGCAGCCCTGAGGAGAAGGACCTGGGGGTGTTGGTTGATGAGAAGCTTGACATGAGCCAGCAATGAGTGCTTGCAACCCAGAAAGCCATCTATATCTTGGGCTGCATCAAAAGAAGTGTGGCCAGCAGGTCAAAGGAGGTGATCCTCCTCCTCTGTTCAGTTCTTGTGAGACCCATCCAGGAGTACTGTGTTCAGCTTTGGCTCTCCAGCACAAGACTTGAACCAGTTAAAGCAGGTCTAGAGGAGGGGCGTGAAAATCATCAGAAGGCTGGAGCACCTCTCCTTTGAAGACAGGCTGAGACAATTGGGGTTGCTTAGCCTAGAGGAGAGAAAGCTCTGAGGAGACCTTACAGCGGCCTTCAAGTACCTAAAGGGGGCCAACAGAAAACATGGGGAGGGACTCTTTAGCAGGGTCTGTAGAAAAGGGACAATGGTTTTAAACTGAAAGAGGGTAGCTTTAGTTTAGATATAAGAATGAAATTCTTCATTATTTGGGTGGTGAAGCACTGAAACAGGTTGCCTAGAGAAGCTGTGGATATCCCTCCCTGGAAGTGTTCAAGGCCAAGCTGGATGGGGCTTTGGGCAACCTGGTCTAGTGGGAGGTGTCCCTGGCTGGAACTGGTTGGTCTTTAAGGTCCCATCCAAACCAAACCATTCTAAGATTCTATGAATGCTCTAGAATTATTTATTTATTTATTTTTACTTTAGTCTCATTGGAGATTTTGTATTGTACTATTTCTTGTGACCTTGAAAAGAAAACTCATACATTTAACTTGAGGTTTTATCAACCTAAGTTATAACAGGTGTTTAAATGACTCTCCAAAATATTGTGAGGTCTAAGACCAGAAGGTGAGAAATTCAGACAATCTGCTATTTAGGATTGCTGTTCTCACTTCATGTACAGACAGTAGAGAGCAGCCTCTCTGCTAAATTAGGCAACTATAGTAGATAATCTGAATACAGATTTTTATTTATTTATTTTTTGTATGATGTCTTTATCCTCTTTTTGACATATCACACAAAAGAAAAGAGAGAAAAAATGAAATGTACCTTCTGCCTGTCAAACTGTCACTACAAGTCTCTTGACTTTCACAATATTTACTACAGACCTAGGCTGACTTTAAGCAATTGTTGCTGCATAGGAGGACTCAGGTAGCTTTTCACTAGAAATTAAATTCAATAACAATATCTGAAGCAGTTGTATTCATTGTCAATATCCTAATGGAATAAGGTAACCTGTGCTGAAAGAAAAACAAGAGAATGAAACAGTAGTACTTGTGCTGCATTTCTGCAGTTTAAAATTAAGGAGTGTCATGTCCTTGGTCACTGAGCCATAAACTTGTAGGTCTCTAGTGGATGGAGAGTGCAGGTGCATTGTCAATCACAACCTGTAAGGCCTATCTCACTATTGTCTGGCTTTACATGCAAACACTATCTTTTAATGAAATCTTAACTATTAGAAATCCTTCCAGGTTGTGCTAGGATTTCAGTTCTTCAGGCATTCAACTTTTTTTGATTACTTTAGCTTCTATCAGCATATTGGATTTTTGGTGTTACATGGGAGAGCTTCTTGGCAAGGAAAAGATATGGACAAAACACCATCATCAATCTCAGTTCTCAGCAACTTCTTCTTCACTATATGAATAATCATCTTTAAGCTTTCTACTACTTTAAGGCAGTCTGGATTTTATGATGTTAAATTTATTTCATCCCAAAATATCACTTGACCTTTGCTTAGTGTAAAGCTGTATTAAAGTAATGTCTGGAAGTCCCTACTGCTGCCCTGTTGTATGAAAGTGTTATACCTGCAGGAAATAACAGACAACCTTTTAGCCCAAGCAACTTGCTATTAAATAGATGAGGCAGTTTACTTATGCCTCAGTTAAATGCTTTTCTCACGCTTCTATTGGTTTGCCCAAGGTCAGACAGCGCTTCTAAGAGAAGAGCTAAATATTGAACCCAGATTTGTTGAGTCTTTGTTTAGTATCTTAACCACAGTGCTATTTTTTTCCTCTCACTGCCAGCCTATTTGCTTTCCATTTTTCAGAGGCTGCTTTAAAGACAGGATAAATTATTAACTGGAGGCGCTAACGTTGGGAAAACATAAAGCTCAAGGACACACATACAGTAGTTCTCAACCTGCAATAGCATGGGGGATGTTTTTTGACTGATATTGGACGTGCAGAATTAGCATAACGGCAGTCATTACTCCAGAGTCTCTGAACTCTTTGATGCTCTTGCTGTGAGCAGAATGTGCCCCAGCGTGCTGTGTTCCACTCATTGAGAAAATGAAAGATTCGAAGAGACTGTGAATTAATGATCTCCAGTTGGCCAGTTTCACTTGTGTAGGTAACAGCAGGTAAGCTGCAACAGGAAAAGATCCAGTTCATACATTTGAATTTTAAAGGAAATGTCTGTCCTTTGAGTGTATGCTAGCATGATCCCCTCTGCAGTGTAGAGGAGTACTATTAATGAAATCACTGCTGGTTCTTTATGTTTTACTGCTGTTGACATTTTTGCAGCTGCCAGAGAAATGATTCAAGGCCCATAAATTCTGGTGCATTTTTCATTTACAGGATATTTTCTCATCTACATTCCCAATTCTGATTTTATTTTTATTAATTTCCTATTGTACCTGAGAATCGGGGTGATATTTAATAGGATTTTCATAACCTTGTACAGAGATGAGTATTTATTTGAAACTGGCTTAACCAACCTGAGGATCACTTAGGGCCAAATTCTGACTTCCTGTAGTGAAGTCCCTCTTTAAAAAAAAAAAAAAAAAAAAAAAAAAAATTAATTTTTAAAGTTGATTGAGACAATTTGCATTACACTTATGAAATTTTTGGTTCTTTGTCCTTATATGACAGATCTAGAGTTTACAGTCTTTACTAGTAGTCTGAGTAGCAATGGTAGAAGAGACACATATTCAACTGAAAATGGTGGCAGTTTGAAATTAACCTTCTTGATTTTCAACCTTCAATAATGTAAACCGATCATTCAAATACACAAAGTCTGTATTTCAAAATCTTCATGAATTGTAGTAGAAAACTGTGCCTTGATTAATGTTGATGAGATTAAGGTAACATCTAAATGTACACAGAAAAAAATATTTAATAACCTTTAAATAACCTCAATATCTCTGAGTTTGAAAGAATGGAATATCATGATGTACTCCTAATCAACCAAAAACTCATTTTTGTTGATTCAGCTTCCACAATGATTTGGAAAAAATCTTAAAATTGGCAGAACTAAGAGATTACAGTCAGTTTTGAAATTAGGAAAAAGTAATTTTAATATTGCCTGAATATTTTTGCCCTGTCCAAATGGTAAGTTAAACCTTTCAATACTAATTATTGTATAATTCCATACATGTCAGGTTAGAATAGTTAACAGAGCTAAATGGCTCATTTCTCTCTTTCCTTCATTTAATCTCCAAGGTTTATTACCCTTAGTAGAGAGAGAGAGCATGTCCATTGCAAGAAATTTTCTACTGTGTTTGCAAAAGAGATTGCATGGATGTGAATAGATTTTTTGTGTAATTATTCATCTACATTTTGCCTGCTAACCTTTATTATTTTTGCTGCTTTTATCTTATTAACAGTATTGTTTTAAAGGGCGGTAGCCACTTTAAAATGATTGCTTTGAGAATCAAAGTACATAGGGTAGTTCAAATGAAAAGTGAATATTTTGTCTATCCTTGCGTCCCTTAAATCATTGGATGCCTGATACTGGCCACTTTACTAAAAGCTCTGCTCAGGAACTGATTTCCCTGGCTCCCAGTCTGGGTGGGGCAGAATGATTTGCATCTGCACCTATCAATGCAACCTGCCTGTGGGATGGACAAAGCTGTTCCAGCTCTCCTCTGTGACCCAACATATAAGACACTAGTGACATTTCATTGTGGAATACGTAAAGACAATATGTAAAGACAAAGAGCTGTCACAGTCTCCTTACAAAGTTCTGCTTATAAAGTTCTTTTAAGAAGAGATAGTCTTAAGTCTCACAATGTGTTATGATGGCTCTTAGAGGTGTTTATGAATAGAGAAATATCTGGGATAGTCCTGGAGAACTGAGGAAGATATCGAATGAGACAAACTTTCAGTTGCCTTTTCCCAGTAATCTTCAGACTTGTGGACTAGAGTAAACTATCCCTGAACCATACCTAGTTTTGTCTCAAAGGTACTATTGACTGTCAGTGAGAGTCAGTAGTGAACTGGAGTGCTAAGTCTGAGAGCACCCTTTGTTATAAATGCTACATCATAGTGTCTTAAGAAAAGGTATAGCTCCATAAGGGGCTATCAGAACTACTTCACATCTTGATCTTGAATAACAGAAACAACACCTTTATTACGGGTAAAGTTTGTTATATATATATATACGTTTATTGTTATTTTAAGCTTACTGTAACTTTCCAAAACACCGATCATCTTGGCTTGTTTTTCTACATCTTGAGTAGAGATATTATTTTACTGCTTCAGTAAAAAATGCCTCATTCATTTAAAATGAAAATTAATTTAGGAGAAAAAAGAAAAAAGCTTTAACAAATAATATTACAATTCGCTTCTTTGAAGTGCTCTACTGTCTTTGGGTTTAGGAGCAGAAACACTACATTTGACAGGGTGCTTTTATTCCAGAGTCATGAAAATGCTACATCAGCATTTAGCAATGCTAAAACATACATAGTTTGGAGCAAATTAATAGATGCTGAAAAGTCATCAAAGTCCTGCTGTTGAACTTTCTGCACCCTCAGGTGCAAAGCAAATTCAGACCTCACAGACCATAGACGTATGGATGAAGCAGAGCATCTGACACCATATTTTTGGCACTGGATTGGAGTTTTCAGGTCTTTCTAGTAGTTTTGCTAGTAATTCTGGATTCACTGCTGCAAGACCTCATATGCCTTCTTAGATGGGACAATTAAGCAGTTTCACCAATATTTGTTCTCTCCTCTCCTCACTCCCCATTCCCTAGCAGTCAGTTTACACAAAGAATAATTTATCTTCATCAGCTGTGCTTTTCATCCAAAGATCTTGTTCTAGGCTGCTGGCTTAAAGGACCTGAATTAAAATCTATTGACTTCCAATGTCATGCTGAAATATGGTATAATATATAAATTAATATAAAATGGCTTATTTGCAGGAAGTTTTTTTCTCTCTCTCTCTTTTTTTTTTTTTTTTTTTTTTTCTTCTTTCTCTTCCTCTGTTTTAAGGGAGATTTTACTGCCACAGCTGAGATTAAATATACCATCTTATTTCAGCCTTTGTATATGTACATGTTGACGATCTATTAACTTTTCTCATTATATTTTTATATCTCCTTTATTCCATGCACAGCCTGAATGCTGAAGGAAAGGCAGAAGAGTAATAAAAGCAAATATGATATGTAGTTGAGATGAAAATTAACTAGCCTTTATGGGTTTGTCACTATTTTCTACATAATTTTATTTAAGAACTTATAAATGCAAGAATGCTGAATTGAAGTTGCAAAGGCAACTTGGTTCTGTTGTTTCCTATTTTCTATGTGCTTGCCTTAGTGGCTGTGGTGAGCCATGAAATATTTCATTTAATAATTATATTTAAAAGAAAGTTATTTATGCAAAGCTGCACTGTGCCACATACACATAAATACATTTAATTGTCAAAATTGCTGTACAAAATATCTCCCTGGAAGAGCTTTACTATTACAATTCTGCACACTTCAACAACAGTTATGTAAATAGCAGACTTTGAAAGAAACACTACTTCTTTTCCAATGGTTAGATAAGTTTTGTAGCTAATATCTTGTTTGTCATTTACTTTTTTTTTTTTTTCTTCCAGTGAGACATGCGATGACCTACTGCCAATGTGAAAAATTAGATGTCTCGATAGGATACTTGGCAAACACAGGGATCTCTCAGTGCAGATCCATTTGTTGATATAGTCTTTGCATATGTTTTCAGTCACATCATGTTTTTAAAATACATTCAGTCATATCTTACTTTTAAGACATGCTAATCTTTTTGTGTTTGTAAGTGAAGGCAATATTTTACACATTCATATATGCCATAAGCTACTAAAGAGCATATCCTCATAATGTGATAAACAAGTATATTGGTAGCTAACATTGATAGAGCAGTCTAACTTTGGGAGTTATATGATGAGATGAAATGGCCCATCAGCTTAGAAAAGAGGATTGTAGTTCCTTAGGTATTATAGACTATATCACTAATGAAGCAATTTGTTCTGTGTCCACTCACATTTCATTTGCTGCCATCAACAATTAAGATATGTCGTGGTAAGGTCATTTCAGATTAACACCTTGTCTTTGCAAAGATCTCATTAAAATAGAGAGAAATTTTAATTTCTACCCAAGGTAAAGTTAATTCAAAAGGAGAATAAATATTGTGGAAGCAATTTGTGCAAGAGAAATGAATGTTAAAAGCATTGCTCTCTTTTTACTAAAGGAAGTAATTCTTGCAAGGAAAGACATCCTATTGAAAATAGTAGAAGGTACGTTACTGCGTTACCGTAGGAATTGGTTGGGTACCCTGGCCTAGTTAAAGAAACATGTCATGTTCTTTGAGCTTTGCAGAGATGGTGCAGACCCATCAATAAATTGAACAGAAAATAAGATTTCTCCCTTTGATGGTTGCCAGTATTAAAGCCATACTACAAAGAAAGTAATTTCTCCAACCATCATGCGTTTCCTTCCCAGTCACTCTTGAAAACTTGTAACAGTAAAGAGAATTGTAATTGTTATTTCATTCTAATGTATCGGCTGCCTTGCCTGAATTCTGACTGGCTGGTGAACCTCTTGGAAATCCAGAGTCTCATCATGTCCTGAACAATTTCAGACCAGCCCTGTGGCAATCTAAGCACTTAAGTAGCAAAATAGGAAGAACAATATTTGGAGATTCTACCTTTCAAAATGCACGAAAACAGAGTAACTGAAATAATCAAATTAGTCCTGAATAATGCAACCCTTTTTCAGCTTTAAAAGCAGAATATAGAAAAGATTTAAAAGAATATACACATCAATTTAAATAAATAAATGTATAGGCAGGAATTCACCTCAAGTATAACTTCATTGAAGTTACATTTCAGATAAATTTGATCATAATATTACATTTTTTAAAGTAGGAAAAAATCAATAATCTTGTCTGCAGATTTTGCATTCCATTCTAGTTACTTGAAAGAAAATGTCATGCACATCAACTCATTCTTCAGGACGTACTTTCTGAATAGATGTGTATAATATTACACAGACTAAGGTATTGATCTCTCAATTTCTCCAGAAATGAAGTGTCATGTCTTTCAGCTTGTTCTTCTTTGCTTTTCCATCATGTTTTCATTCACATGGGCTTTTTTTCTTGAAAATATATTACTTATATATCGAGCCTTACTTTATCCTAAGTCTGTGAAAAATGCTCATTTTTTGCAACTTGCTTTTTCTGTGCATATGTATGTGCTTTGTATCAGAAGTTTAAACAGAAGTTTTTCTGACATAATAATTATGCAGATGTAAAGATTTTTGTACTTGATTTATATAACTGCTGTTGGGTTTGGGTTTTTTTTCTTTTCCTTTTCATTGTTGCAGTGTAGAAATCTATGCTGACATTGTCAACAATGCCAAGGGACAGATGTTCCCCGGTCTGCAAACTCTGTATGCTTACATGTAGTCCTGAAACTTTAGCACTTTAACTCCCATATGGAGTCATGCTTAGAAACTTGTTAAACAAAATGATTTTGATTATTCTAAAATTATGTTTCTAATGTTTTGCCCCTGTAAATAATTTACAAAATAAAAGTGTGTTTAATTCTAAAAATGGAAGATCTGCTATAGACACTCAGTTACTCAATCATTCAGAGAATATCATCTCTGTCTCTAATTTAGTTTTGTAATTTTTGTGTCACCTTCAGCCCACATTTCCAAAGGGACAGATTATGGCTACATTTTGTTAAAAGCTTAACACATGATAAACATTTGCAGGGGAGCACAGTGCTTCATTTGAGCTGCTCTAAGGCAACGGTCCATGCCTTGCCTTGTGGAACCCTGTTGGGAATCAGAAGTTATTCAAGTGAGTATACTCTTCTCTGAAACAGGCAAATAGTTCATACTTATTGTGGAGCTTGATGGAGAAGAGAATGTGTACAGACAGTGTGATGGAAAAGCTGATTCTTGGTACCTTCTTTCCTTGTGAATTTTTTTTTTTTCATGTGTTTTTATACCTATGAAGTTAACTCTCCATATTCTATATGCTCTTGTCCAGAATCTCTTCTGTCTTACATTCTGTTCTGTGGTCTCCTTCTCTATTGCATAGATAAATTTCTCCTCCTTTGAGACTCTCTGAAGCTATCTCAGTCCTATCTATCAACTATCTGACACTGTTGTCAACTGATGTGTCTGACTGGCTTACTGTGGTCACATTCTTGGAAATTGTTAAGGAGCTTCCTGTAAATATTAGCACAGTTCAATTTTGATTCTTTGCTATTGCAAAACCACCCAAACAAAAATCAAAACCCTCTTTGAAAATATTATTTTCATGGGCTGTCCTGCCCATGAAAAACTATATCAGCCAAGGACTGTTCTGCACTGGGATAATTTATGTATCACGATGGTCTTAGCTTTTCTTTGTGTCTCCCCCCTGCTTGGCTAGAATGTAGTTATCTAGCCATGTGTGTCAAACTAGACTGTGAATATTACTGAACAGGGACAGTATTTTTGTTCTGTGTTCATACAGCATGTAAAAAATGCTGTATGTTATATACATAACAGTATCACTGAACGATTACTTCTTTTATTTCCATATGGGCCTGAAAAAACACAGAGTTCTGCAGAATCACAAAATCATTGAATTGTTGAATCATAGAATGGCATGTGTTGGAAGGGATCAACTAGTTCCACCCGCCCTGTTTTGGGCAGGTACACCTCTCACCAGACCAGGTTGCTCATGCTGAACTTTTCATCCACCAGAACCCCCAAGTACTTCTCTGCAGGGTGGCTCTCTATGAGTTCTGCTCCCAATCTGTCCTCATGTCTAGGATTGCCCCGATCTGGTGCAGCACCTTGCACTTGGTCTTGTTGAACCTCATTAAGTTCACTTGGGATCACTTCTCAAGCCTGTCCAGGTCCCTCTGGATGACATCCCTTCCTTCTGTTGTATGAACTGCACCGCTCAGCTTGGTATCATCTGTAAACTTACTGAGGATGTACTCAGTCCCACTGTCTGTGTCAGTAATAAACAACGTTGGTGACAGTGTGCACAGCAAAACTTATTTCCAGAATCTCAGGTCACATGCTGATGACCAGCTCCTATAAATAAAATTTATTTTAAAAAACTGTGTTGATTCTCTGCTCCTTTCAGGACTGCAGAGTACGAAGTATCTGCCTATATCTGCCTCAGGCACTGGAACAGGCTCCCCATGAAAATGGTCACAGCATCAAGCCTGTTGGGGTACAAGAAGCATTTATAAAATGCTTTCAGACATATGGTCTGATTTTTGGGTGGTCCTGTGAGGAGCCAGGTGTTGGAGTCAATCACCCCTGTGGGTCCCTTCCAGATCAAGGTATCCTATGATTCTGTGAATTTTTGAACTTTGCTTTCTGTAGATTAAATATTCTTCTGCATACTAAGGAGACAAGCTTGAGAAATTCTGCATAAAGGAGGTTTATTGACCTAATTTTCCAGAACTTGGAGTGAGAAGGGGTATCCTCATCTCACTATGATCTGGGAGCCATGACTGACAACAGATATTGAAGGTAAAGCTGGAATGGTTCTTACTGTTGTTGCTGTGTTTGATAAATGAGGAAATATCTGCATACAAATGTATATGTATGCCAGCAATACATGTGTGTACATATATCTATATATATATCTGTAATGGCATGGTCTTTCATTTCTTTCCTTTGAGCTACTGAATTAGAATGTGGAAAATAAAATTGCTTTAGGAAAAAGGAAAAAATAAAACACCAAAGTTCAGCATTAAAATCAGTAGTCCACTCCTGACTTGCCTTTAAAATTGCAATATTTGAGATATCACTTCAGATTTTATATCATTCACAGTTCGATTCTAGCATTTCCTTTCCATAAAATATAATAATAATAATAATAATGAACACATTTAATGATACATATAGATATGTAAAATCCTGGAAGTGAAGCAGTATCAAGGAAAATAATTTGCTGCTATGGTAAGAGACTATCAACTGTCACACAAAAAAAGTCATTAACTTTTTTTCTCTCTTTTGAATTATAATTTTGGCACTTTCAAATAACTGCAATGTAATAGATTTTCATTATATTCTGAGTGCAAAACACTGGCTGTAGAAAAAGCAACAGGGCTCAGCTTAATAGGAGACGACAAACTGACCAAAGAGGAAGTGGCAGCATGGCTGGCACCATGGCTCAGTGGTTCTGACAAGCAATTAGTGAACAGAGCAGAACAGATGTAACAGGAGGCAGTAACAATTTACTGAAGTATTAGCTTGCTCAGTCTGCATTGCAGAGCACTGATAGTTTGCTGATACAAATAAATAATAATATGATCTTGGGAGGGGAAAAAAGGCACAGACATCTTACAGGATTGAAAAGCAAACAAACAAAACAATATCAACAGAAAACTAACAAAACATCAACAAAACAAAAGAAGCTCAACTAGACTTAAGGAAAAAAAAAAAAAAGATAAACCTTCTTTACTTTTCAAGACCAGATTGAAATTTTTGCCTCATTACTGAAAAGCAACAGGTTTTGAAAAAGTAGCTTACTACAGAGAACAGTAATCATGGGAGATTTTTGCAATTACAAATGTTGCCTTGTAATTTTTGAAACCCAAATTAAAAAAATATATAATATCTTCCTTTATTTATTTATTTATTTATAATTTTTAAAGGTAGCACATATCTCACAGTGTTCAAAATTAACTTAATCTACCTTAGAGGACTTACAAGTTTTGGTTCCACAAGGCTATAGGTAGTTGTCATAAGTCTCAGAGAACTAAGACATCAATACATGCAGGGAAGTTGAGACTGGATAAGCTACCATGTTATACCATGAAAGTACTGTTATATTTGTCCACAAAGTAGCATGAAAATTATTGTTTCTGTTAGCTGTAGAGCATACATCATCATTCTGTAAATTAGCATACATTTTTATGTTATGGGAGCATACATGTTAGTTAGAAGGAAAAGAAAATGGTCAGTCTTGTGTGTATAGTCCATAGAATCACTATTGACATCTCGTATCGATAATATTTACAACTCAATAATTTGCTCTGTTACCACAAAGATCAGACACTCTCAAAGAATTACAAATTAAACAAACTGAACCCAGAAGGTTCAACTTTTGTGCTAAGGGCTGGACCTTAAGAACCAGTTTATTACCACCAGGTGGAGCTTGAGAATAATTTTAATGGTGCTTGATCAAAAATAGCCATATTTTGCTGAAGCTGTTCTTCCCTCACTGAAAGACTTTGTTTTGCAATGATGAAGACATGATTTGGGACCATTAGCTCTGAGTCATGCTTGTTTTGTACCTCAAAAAGTCATGGAGAAGAACCAAGCTGCAAGAGCCAAGGGATTTCAACCTGCCTGTGGCTCCGGTTGACTGCAGTGGAGACAGGGATGGTTTCTGGTAACTACTCATAGGCTCTGGATGAGTTTCCATGGGTAAGATCCGATCCGATCCTATCCTATCCTATCCTATCCTATCCTATCCTATCCTATCCTATCCTATCCTATCCTATCCTATCCTATCCTATCCTATCCTATCCTATAATCCTATAATGAGTGGTGCTTGGGTGTAAATAAAGCAAAAAAAAAAAAAAAAAAAAAAGGTTTTAATGTATCCAAGAATAAATATAAATATAGACTGAATGGAGAATGGACTGAGAGCAACTCTGTGGAGACTTGGGGGTGTTGGCTGATGAGAAGCTCAACCTGAGCTGGTGGCAATGTACACTTACAGCCTGGAAAGCCAACTATGTCCTGGGCTGCATCAAAAAAAGCATGGTCAAGGGAAGTGAGTCTCCCCCTCTTCTCTGCTCTCATGAGACTCCACCTGGAGTACTGTGTTCAGCTCTGGGGCTCTGGGGCCTCCAGCACAAGAAAGACATGAAAGTGTTGGAGTCAGTCCAGAGGAGGGCCACGAAAATGATCAAAAGGCTGCAGCACCTCTCCTATGAAGACGGGCTGAGGGAGCTGGGGTAGTTCAGCCTAGAGAAGAGAAGGTTCTGTTCTTATAGCAGCCTTATAGTTCTGTACCTTCAGGTATAGTTCTGTACCTTCAGGCTTTTCAGTACCTAGGAAGGTCTACAGAAAAAATGAGGACAACTCTTTACCAGGGGGTGTAGACAAGGTGCAATGGTTTTTAACTGAAAGAGGGTAGATTTGGTTTAGTTATAAGAAAGAAATTCTTCACTATTTGGGTGGTGAGGCACTGAAACAGGTTGCTCAGAGAAACTGTGGATGCCCCATGTCTGGAAGTGTTCAAAGCCAGGGCTTTGAGCAACCTGGTCTAGTTGGGTGGCAGTGGGGTTAGAACTAGTCAGTCTTTAGAAGAGAATGGGGGAGGGAGTCACTCTGGAAAATGGCTTAATGAGAAAAAACAAACCAAATCAGAAAACAAATAGGAAAATATAGAAATACAGAATACAGAGCTCCCCCCCCCCCCCCCCCCCTTTTTTTAAGAGACAGAATGATTACCAAGTGGAGAGACACATATTTATTTTGTATAAAATTCTTCATTGTAAACATTAGTACGTCAGTTATTTTGAGAACCTGAGGCTCCTCTGTTGAAGACAGTAGGCCTTGTGATATTCATCAGAGAGAACTGATGAATACTAGATACTAGTATTACTAGAACCTTTTCCTTGTGCCACAAAATTTAGGTCAGGCTTTTCCTTAGAGATAAAAATGCTAGGGGACAGTCATTTACATTCTGTCATTGACATGCACCATGCAGGTGTTAGCTGTGTGCCAGACAAAGACCAAGGCCACCAATCCCATTCCTGCTGAAGCAGGAAAGCTCCTAGTGCATCTGACAGTGGGAGTTCTGTCAGGTCTTCAGTATGTGCTCCTCTTCTGTGTCTTGCTCCTCCATCCTCCTCCAGACCCTTTGACCCACTGTTGACTTCTTTTAGCTTTTGAAGGTGGAAAGCAGAAGATTCAAATTGGTTTTCCTCACTGTTCTCCCCAGACACATACAGTATTTGAGGTTTCTCTCTTTCTTAACCAAGTCTTCACTTGCTCTTAGCTAATATATTCAGTCCTATGTCTCAATATTGCTGAGGGTTCAGGTTTCAAATCCTGATGGTGAAATTTTAGTTAAGTAATTCTGATTTATTTATTTATTTATTTGTTTGTGTTATTTTTGACAGAGAGAGAGAGAGAGAGATGGTTCTTTTAACCTTATTTAATTTGGTTAAAATGTAGTTCTTAGGAACACAAAAAAAGTCAAAATTAAATTTGTTTATTGAACCTTAACTCTGAGTGTTTTATTTGTTTAACATATAGTAAGGTAAGAAAAAATGTATTTTATTTAAACTGTCACTTCAGTTGGAAATAACAGGTTTTGATCTCATAAGTTCTTTAGGTTTTCTGTAAATGTGCATGTAGTGAGTTTTTTTTAATTGCACAAATAGTACCATATTTTCCACAGAGCCCCTTCCTTATTCAGTACATGAGAGAGCTAGAGAAGTAAGTGGATCTGGAAAAAAGACTTATTTGTGAAGAGCTGTGTTTTTCAAATTTAGTAAATTTTTAACCATATCTAAAAGCTACTAGAACCTGTCTCTCCATAAAAATGTTGTCTGAATTCTTGTGGCTGTTACAGAATGTTAATACCTTGTTGGGCTGGGCAGGATAGGAGTATTGTGGCAATGTTCTGCCTGTGGCTTACTACAGCAGTCATGAATAATTTATGAATCCAAGTGCTTGATTAATTAATTAATTAATTAATGTATTTATTTATTTAGATTTTACAGTTTGCATCTCATGGAAAGATCACTTGACACTAATTAAAAAATCTACAGAATTAATAATAATGGTGTGGGAGACGCAAACAAAATGTATGTGGTTAAAAAAATTCTGAAAATGTTCACATGTATTTCAAGTCAAATCAGTCACAGATTTGCACTGCAAAATGTGTCAGTGACATTAACAATAAAACCAAGAAGTATAAAGAATTGTAATGTTGTAGCCCAGAAAAGAGGTGCAGGTTTGTTTCACTTAAGATAAAAGTGGATTCAAAAACAAACTCTTTCATTAAAAAAAAAAAAAAAAAATATTAAGATTACAAAGTAATTCTTCATGAGATTTAAGATTGGTTTCATTTGCTTACCTTGTATAGATGAGTTCCCTTGTAAAAACAGCCTTATGATAGCAATCAGTTAATATCAAATAATAGCTGATAGAGTTGATTTACCTTATAATAATGGAATAATATTTTTTTTTCCTGAAGGATTCCAGCCTAATTCCCTATAAGTCTCTCAATAATTTGATTTTACATTGCTTTGTTTGTGGCTTTAGATCTTATTTATTGTACACTATTAATTTTCTCAAATGCTTTTTTATAATGCTAAGCCTTATAGCTTCTGAAGTTCAAACATGTAGGTAAGGAATTTATAGATATTACAGATGGGGAACAAAGGCATTGAAAAAGCAAAGTCAAAACACCCTACAATTTTGTTTTGAATTAGGATGCTATGGAGTTAGTCTTTTAAAGATGTTATCATTTTGTAATACACTGATTAGTGTTTTGGTTTTGAACTATTAACAGAGATGGATCCCAACTTCCCAGCAATGTGTTCTGCCCAGAGGCTCAGTGTCTACAGTCTTGCTGTGGCCATGTATGCCAAAGGAAAGCCAATAAGAAACACAGGTAGAGCTGGGATGGACAGTCCAAGGGATATTAACCACTCCTCCTCCAGCTTCCTAGAAGCAGTTGCTTCTTCACAGACTTTGAACCATCAAGCAAAGGAAATAGACACATCAACAGCCAAAGCTTCTCAAATTTTCAGCTGTTACACTCAAAGTCTTATCATTGGCAAACGAGAACATACCATATATATGCAGATCCAATAAGTCACCATTGGTTTAATTTCACAGTCTAATCAAAATACAGCTAAGAGTAATTGTTAGTCCAGTTACTGTACACTGTACGCTTCCCATTCATAGTCCAAGTTAATACAGGAAAGCCTGAATAACACACTAAAATAAAGAAAACTCTTTGTAGTAGCTGCCCCTTTTGTCTGGTGCTGTGCTCACACTTCCAGAGTCTTAAGGGTAACAGTGTCAACCTATGAGAAAGGCTGGTGGGAGTTGTCAGCCACCTGAGCTCTTCTCCAGAAGAATTTTGATGCTGATAGGGGTCCCTTCTTGGTCTTGGAGTTTGCTTGGGTTTATTTGTATGCATTTTCTTAACACTGTCTGCATCTTTCTCTTATTGATCAATTTTCTGCTCTTTCTGTTACATCTACATTGGTTTAACAAGATTGTACTCGTGTAAAGACCATCCTGGTTTACATTTGCAGTTTGGGACTTACTATATCATCCTTTATTTACACACTTGCAAAACACTTTTTATTTTATATATAGTTCAGTATATACAGAATAACTACTTGTTATCATGATAGAATGTAATTAACTTAAACACAATCTGACTACTAGAAAGTTACCATCATAGCTAAAAGAAACAAACTGGGACAAATGCAAACAAGTCCCATGGCCTTGTATTCTCAACAAACAAAAATCCTATGGTCTTTTGCTAGTAACAACAAAATGCATATATATTGGGATGCAAGAAAAAAACTGAGTAGGAATCAGAAACAAGGCTATTTCTTCTTTCTGTAAATATTTCACATAAAGCGATTGCCCACTGCACCTGTGCATACAGCTAGATCTTGTGGTCTGTTTCTCATACACACATAAACAGGAGTAGACTGTTCATTTATACATATGAAACTACCAATTTCCTAGTGCAAAGGATTGAATGTCTGGACTGTAGTTAATTATGTAGTCACCCAGCTGGAGACTGTAGGATAATAGCTATGTAAAGAATGGATTTGAGGTTCTCTAGGTAAAATTAACTGTGAAAAACTCTGAGTATCTTGAGTATCCTTCAGGATTTAGTTTGTTTTAAGGATGAAAGACTATGAGGAAGTCCTGCAACACATTTAATTCCTTCTGTATCCCAAGTGCTCTTTGGGATCCAGAGCCAAGCATCAAATGGCATGGATTGCCCAGTCAGCTTTAGAGAGAGCAAATTCTGAATAGTACAGATGCGAGATATTCTACGTAACTTGATCCTGGAAACTGGAAAAAAAAAAAAAAAAAAAAAAAAAAACGTATGGCATGCTTGAAGGGACACATGATACATACAAGTTGGCACAATGGTAAGTATTACTAGGGTGAAAACAAATGTCTAGAGTAGTCAAAAACCAGAGTTTCTGTTCTCATTTTCAGTACTAACTTATGCTAGCCTGAGAAATTCATTGGACAACAACCATGTAAATACTCTTTTCTTCACACCCAAATTATCCTGAAGTTTTCTGGGATTCTAAGTTTGTTGAAAATGACTTGAGGGTTGAAAAATTGCTAGAATATGGCTGATGAACATACAGATGAACAGACAGGCAGAAATCTGACTCATCAACTATGATTTTGAGAGGAACAGACTAAAATGTGTTATTCAGAAGAACAGTGGTACTTTCTTAAATCAATACACTTTTTTTAGAATAACAGATAAATGCTTTCATGATTTTTAGTATGACCCAATCAAAAATATTCCAAAGCTCTCCACATGAAATATTTTTTTTCTGTCTCAATTGATTAGCCAAATGTTAAAAGAGTAAAATTGAATGTCAGACAGTCCCTAATTTGTGCCTTAGGTTTCTGTAGAGTTTTAATCCTAGTTAGATATTTTTTTCATTCAAAGGAATGTGATACGCAGCTTTTAAGACAAAATTTTAAAGACTACCAACTTTTCCCATGATACAGATTGATAATCAGATGATAACAAGAAATTATTTACCTCCTATAGATGTATGGGTATATTCTTGGAAAAGTATATCCTGTGGCACACATAAATGAAATAAACTGGTTAAAAAAGAAACCAAATACATTTTTTTCCCTCTGTTTTCGCTCCAGTCATATTCATAGACATTGGTTTAGGTACAGATATAAGTTAAATTGTTCAGTTTGAGTTTTGTTCTGTACTGAAATCACACAATCATATTATGACAAATATATCTTAGCTAGAGCAGTTAGAAATTTGTATTTAAATCTTCTAATATAATTTTAAACAGTAAAACTATTACTAACTTGCCACCACCTGTTCATTCAGACCTTCATGCCCTTGTTTTGTCATAGAATACTTTGAATTTGAATATAGACCATCTTGTCCAACATCCCTGCCTTGGACAGGGATAGCTTTCAGTGGATCAAGTTGCTCAAAGACCCATCAAAGCCTGACTTTGAACACTTCCAGTGTTGGGACAGCCACAGCTTCTCTGGTCCACCTTTTCCAGTGTCTCTCTACTCTCATTATAAAAAGCTTCTTCTTTATATCCAATCTAAATCTACATTCTTTCAGTTTAAAAATATTGTTCTTTGTCCTGCCACTGTGGAATCTGGTAAAAGTCTTTGTTCTTTATATATTAAAAGAAGGAAGACATATATTTTATATATTTATATAAATGTTATATATTTATATATCGAAAGAAGGAAGACGTTAAGGTCTTCCTGGAAGCTTCTCTTTTCCAGGCTGAACAACTGCAAGTCTCTCAAACTTCATAGGAGAGGTGTTCTAGTCCTCTAGTCATTTTCATGACCCTTCTCTGGACCTGTTCTCACAGATGCACATCTTTCCACTACTAGTCACTCCAGAGGTGCATGGTCTCATCATCTCCCTCGACCTTATTCTGTTAGTTTCTCCCCTCTCGTCATACTTCTTTAAAATCATACTCTTAGCTCTATAATTTCCTGATGGAATCATAAGTTTCTGAAACAAAGGGGAAACTAAGTAGAGGCATACAAGTGGAGGATCTAAGTAGAGGATCTACTTAGAGGTATCTAAGTAGAGGATCTACAAGCTATACTTTGGTCAGAAGTAAAAACTATGTGTCATGGGGTTCTAAGACAATTTTTAAAAGTGTTTAAAAAACTCTATTCTCATTCCATAATATCTAAATTAGATTAATTTTCAAGAGCAACTACCAATTCATATTACAGCTAATATTTGTATTTTATTTTATACTCTTTTTATTTTTTGTTTAAAAAGCAACATTATCTAGAGTCAGAAAATATGATTCCAGAGATCCTAGAATCTTTTCATTTAAACATCAACCAAGACACTTAAGTGAAAGAAGCAGGAAAATAGACAGCATAGGGAGATTAATATAAAGAAACAAACAACAAAGCATGCAAACAAACAAACAAAACAGAACAAACATGTATACCAAAGGAAAACAATTAAAATACCATTTTTTTTTTTTTCAAAAAAAAATTTCAATTTCAATTTCAATTTCAATTTTTTTTTTTTTTTTCAAAAAATAAAAAAGGCAAGATAATTTTGTATTTGTATGCTGTCTGGATAACTTCCAATTATTTTGAAATTCATGTAAGCGTGGCCCCTATGGAGAAACTGGAGATTTTATGCTGCTATAGAAAAAATACTTGCTGCCCTTTTCCAAGATAGCAATTTATTTAGTTTATTTGCAAGTTATATATATATTTAAAAGGTTATTTATTTTATGAATTTGAAATAGATAATTTTACTGTCTTCTGATTTCAAAATTAAAAGTTTCAGGAACTTTTTCATTCTGATTCATTTCAAGAATGAAAGGTGGAATACTCTTTACTTTTTATTGGTAGTATATGCAAGTGAGGCCCTACAATGTAAATGCATACAAGAAACTAAGTTATATACAATTGCATATCCCTCCAAATTAAAGGTTGTCAGAGAAATATGAAGAGAAACATATTCCAGAAGACTACACTGTTTTGTCAAAGCTTTAAAAAAAATCATGAAAAAAAAATAATTTAACTGACTTTTATTTTTTTCCCCTAAAAAAGCAGTCAGCTTCATCATAAAAGTGTAAATGCCAAACTCTGAAAATTACTACATAAGATCTCTTCATTATATATACTTTGTTAGTTTTATAAAGCATTTTTAATATTATGACATCAAAGTTGTAGAAAATAGGGTGCCAGATATCATTATAAGCTATTTTAGTAGTATTTTCAAATTTAGTAGTATTTTCAAATGCTTTTCAGTCATCTGACTGAACTTTAAAGAGAATGTCAGCAATGAAATCATTCTCAAAGCGAGAGGTTTTTTATTGCATTAGATGCTTTTCTTCCTTGAAATGCACTGCAAAACTTCACACTTAAAGATTTAATTCTTTATGCTTTATTCTGTCAATCATGTGTGACAGACTTCAACTTAGAAGACTCTATATTTAAACATGTTGTAGTGGGTTTACGTGGCAAGGTTTTGGTAGCAGGGGGCCATAGGGGTGGTTTCTGTGAGAAAGATCTAGAAGCCGCCCCATGTTTGGGAAGGGCCCCATTGTTTTCCAGATCTGAGCCAATAAGTGATGTTGTTTTGCGCCTCTGTGAGAGCATATTTAAGACAGGAAAAAAATGCTGCGCCACACAGCAGCCGGGAGAGTCAAGGGAGTGAGAAACAGCCTTGCAGGTGCCAAGGTCAGTGTAGAAGGAGGGGGAGAGGTGCTCCAGGCGCTGGAGCAGAAGTCCCCTGCGGCCTGTGGTGAGGACTATGGTGAAGCAGGATGTCCCCCTGCAGCCCATGGAGTACCACGGTGGAGCAGGGTTCCACGCTGCAGCCCGTGGAGGAGACCACGGTGGAGCAGGTGGCCCTGCACCGATGGAGGCTGCCGCCTGTGGAAGACCCCTGCCGGAGCAGATTCCGGGCCGGACCTGTAGCCCGTGGAGAGGAGATCATGCAGGAGCAGGTGATCTGGCAGGAGCTGCTGCCCGTAGGGGAGCCAGGTTGGAGCAGTTTTCTCCTGAGGGATGGACCCCGTGGTACGGACCCATATCTGGAGCAGTTCTGGAAGAGCTGCTGCCTGTGGGAAGCCCACGCCGGATCAGTTCGTCAAGGACTGCATCCCGTGGGTGGGACCCCACAGCACAGGGGACGAGAGTGACCGAGAAGGAGCGGCAGAGAAGAAGTGCTGTAGACTGACCATAACCCCCATTCCCCCGTTCCCCTGCGCCGCTCGGGGGGAGGAGGTGGAATAGGGTGGATGGGGGGGGGAGGTGCTTTTGGTTTCTTTCCTTTGTTTCTCACTTCTCTAGCTTGTTAGTAATGAGCAATAAATCTTACTATCTGTCTTCTTATACTGAGTCTGTTTGCCCGTTACACTAATTATCGTGTGATTTTCTCGTCCTTATCTCAATCCTTGAGCCCCTTTCACATATTTTCTCCCCATTCCTCTTTGAGGAGGGGGAGTGAGAGAGCGGCTGTGGTGGAGCTCGGCTGCCCACTCGAGCGGAACCACGACACATGTTCACATAAATTAAGTCAGTAAAATCTATGCATGTATTATATGCATAAATACATTAACATTTATTCTATATTCACTATAGTATTAACTGAACATCAAGTACTACAAGTATCAAATAGTGATATGAAGACACAGCAAGGCACAAAATTACATATGTATCTGTATATGAACAGAATTACATTGGTTTAAATTTTGCAATGAGTATACATTTGTAATAAAGAGAGAATTATTTCCTGAAAATGTTCTTGGCACTGAACATAACAGAAATCTTGTATATATAGGTTAATATTTAAATATTTGTGATTAAATATGCAATAAAAATATTTTCAGACTGGTGGTTTTACCCTGCTTGTCAGCTGAGCTCCACCACAACTGCTCTCTCACTCCCTCTCCTCACAGGAAAAAGGTGACAACATACAACAAAAGGTGACAACATACAACAAAAAGGGCTTAAGGGTTGAGATAAGGACAGGGAGATCACTAACCATTTATCATCATGGGAAAAACGGACACAGCACAGGGAGATTATTACTCAGAACTATTACTCAGCACAGTTTATTACCTAATAGAGCAGGGAGAAACTAGAAGCAAACTAAAAACACCTTCCTCCCATCCACACCTTCCACATCCTTCCCCTGAGTGGTGCAAGGGAAACAGGGAATGGGGGCTGTGGTCAGTCCATGATACTTCATCGCTGCTGCTCATGGTCACTCTCTGACCCTGCTCCATGTGGGGTCCCTCCCATGGGATGCCGTTCTTCCCGAACTGAGCCTGCGGGGGCTTCCCACAGGCAGCAGCTCTTCAAAAACTCTTTCCACATGGCTCCGTACCACGGGGTCCATCCATCAGGAGCAAATAGCTCCAACATGGGTCTTCCATGTGCAGCAGCTTCCCCCAGACACTGGATTCCTTGTGGGCTCCTCTCCACAGGCTTGCAGAGGCCACACCTGCAGCCCCCTTGGTACCAAGACCTTGTCACATAAACCCAATACACAGACTTGCCATTTGAACTAACTTATTGATTTGAACTAGAACCTGAACCACTATCAAAGCTGTGTGTAGGCAGTGTGTTTACTCTGTGAAGTCCTGCAACTGAGTCATAACTGGGAGCTCTGGTGTTTGTCTGCTGTACATTAACAGCAATAGTTACTGAATTGTCTGCTGTTATGTCCAGGATGTTCATGAATAAAGCCTTTGATCTTCTTCATTCATCCCTTTTCTCAGGTACTATTTGGTAACAGTGCAATGTTATTTCACAACATATTTATGTGAACTGTAACCTTCCTATGCAATGTCTCTTGATGTACTCCATCAAAGCAGGTGATTTGCTTAGGTCAGAGGCATAGACCCAATATTTGTGTAGTCAAACTGTAGTTTGTTCAGACTGCTGGGAAAGTTGAGTGGAAAGTACACACCCACAGAAGAATAATGTGTTCTGGAGCTTAAAAGTTCTTGGTTAGAACGTCCTCTGAATCTCTTCCTAGAGACTTTCAACCCTTTGAGTGTAGTCTGGAGAGATAGTGCTGGAAAACTGTGGGAGCATTGTATTCCTGTAGTATCACCCATAGTATTCAGTCCAAGTCAAGTTAGAATTAAATTAGGTCAGGTAGAAATGGGGTTCTATGACAAACTCCACCTACTTTAAAAGTATATGTAGATCTCTACCAAGATGTATGGCATTTTATTGTTAAAGTTTGTTTGTTTTTTTGTTTTTGTTTTTGTTTTTGTTTTTATATATTTCTTTTGTTTAATCTCCTCATAAATTATAAGAAGGAATCACAGTGATGATCTAAGAATACCTCCACTTATACTATGGGTCTTCTAGGTTTATCTAATATTTTTATTGATGCATAATTTCAAGAAAATAACTTGGATGTAGTTAAAAAAGTGATGTTGAAGAAGTGGTGCTTATAATTTTAAATAATTCAAAATGTTTCTAGGTACAAGATGATTCCTATAAAAAAATAAAATAAAATCTCAACAACCACTATGTTGTGAAAATTGGAGGATTTTGGATGATATCTCATTTCCTTGGGAAGGTTTCAAGATAGGTAGCCAAAAGCAAGCCACAGCTGGACTGGAAGGCAGGCTTTGAGCTCTGTTTGCAACCAAAATACATCTGGAAGAGCTTATTTCTTACAACATACTATAAAGTCCAGGTGTTCAGGCTGTCTGATATAAGATAAAGCCACAGTTTGCTGTCACTAAGACCCCAAGGTAACTGCTACAGTGAAATTTGGGAGCAGCCCCAAGCAGAGGCCATTTTTACTTGCTGTCTCTATGGTATGCAGTTGCTGCTAACCTGGTGGGAAGTTATCAAGTGCAGCTCTGGAGTAGCCCTATGACTTCATATTTTCTGTAAAAGTGAGATTAAGCTGCAGTTGAGTGGCCACAGATACAATGCAGGTGTCCCAGTTTTGTACTTTAACTGTCACTACTACATATCCCATTTTCCTTTTCAGTGTTTTCATGTGTCCACTGTAAGACAGGGAGATGGTTGGAAGTCCTTTCTTAGAAGCCTGAAACATGATATGCATTGTCTGTAAACAGCTTGAATGCAGGTTAAAGTAATCCTACCTAGAGAAGCACTGTTGATGCATAGAGTCAGATCTAAGAAATACTTCACACTTAGGGATTTTCATACTGAAGAACCTACATGTTACATTTTGGTCTATTTAAACCTATTAGATAACTTAAGCCTACTACACACCTGCTAATCCTGAAGTCTTCTGCAAGATCATTCTAAGTATAAATTTTCTAAGCTTGGACTCATCTCCAACTCTGTCTAATTACCACTTTAATAACCCTTTGGTATCTGTTTTATATCTGCCAATTGTTTTTGAAATTCTGTTTATACATAATACACTTCTTGAAATGTTTATTTCACAGCAATCAAGAAAGACCTTTAAAAACTCTTAAAAAACTCCCTTTTGCATTCTGATGGAAGCCTGTTTTTTATTATTTATTTTATTTTATTTTATTTTATTTTATTTTATTTTATTTTATTTTATTTTATTTTATTTTATTTTATTTTATTTTATTTTAATCTGATCTACAAAATCTGTTTGATGTCTCATAGGCTTTCTGTGAAAATCTTGTCTTTGTGGACTATAGAGACAGACACTTAGTATCATCTAAATAGAGAAAGCTATAACAAAATAAAATTGTCACCTATTTGTTCTCAATTTAGATACCAGAAAGAATAATTTTAATATTATGATCATGATAAATAGAAATGAAGTCCTTGGAATAGTAAGCATACTAAAGTTAATCTACGAAGTATGAAGTTCTGAACTGCAAGGTTGTTACACTGCACTGCATATCACTTTTTGAGACTGTGAATAAAATATGGAGTACCCAGCTATCTATTGCTTTTATATAAATAATAATAATAACAATAAGAAATAAAAAAGAACAAATATCCCACCAAACAAAACATCACTAACACAAAAGAGCTAAAAACTTCACACAAATCATTACATAGTACCTTTTGCATTTTAAAAGTGATTCCCAGAATAGGGATGAAATGTGTGCATGAATATATACATGCACACATAGGTTTTTTTTGGTGAATTAGGTCTAATGCATCTTCTATTGAAATCAATGATTGAAATTGAGATAAAAAATAATCCTCTGTGGCTAGTGGGAAGAGAGATGGAGGAAGAGATGGAGAAAAGGACATTCATGCACAAGTCTGGGCCCATTTATCCTCAATATTCATAATAAGGCAATTCTGGAGTTGATTCTCTCTTCCCACTGACTGTAGAGGAAGTCTAGACAGTCAGCTATAAGCCTAATTTTCAGATAGCTAGATTCAGATCATATGTAGTCCATACTTAACTTTGTGCATTTTCTTCTTTGTAAGAAGAAAAGTAAGAATGACTCTTCTGGTTTATACCGTAGGTCTTCAATCAGTGGCCAGTAGTGCTTGCCTAGGAAAGAACATATTTTAGGAGAGGGATTCTTTGTCAGGAAGCAAAGTGATAGGACAAAGAGTAAGGGTTTTAAACTTTAAAAAAAAAAAAAAAAAAAAAGATAAATTTAAATAAGATATTAAGAAGAAATTCTTTGCTATGAGGGTAGTGAGGCACTGGAGAAGATTGCCCAGAGAAGCTGTGAATGTCTTGTCCCTGGAAATGTTTAAGACCAGGTTGGATGGGACTTTGAGCAAGCCAGTCTAGAGGTAGGTGTCCCTGCCCATGGCAGGGTGTTTGGATCTTCAAGGTCCCTTCCCGTACAAATGATTCTATGATTCTGTGATTCTATATGATCAGGGAAAGAATATGTCCCTACCATTCCCTATCATTTAGAGTCTTCAGTCATCTGGCACTAAGCATCATCCCGGGTTTGGGATCTGATCTTCCTACTGCTGAGTGATTTGATGTGACTAATGCAATCTAATCTATGGCCTACATGAAGACCTACAATTCATAGTGCCAGTTTTCTGCGTGACTATTAAAGATTTAATAGGCATGTTCTGTAAATGAAAAATACCGTTTCAGTGTTTACTGAAAAAATGGTGATGCTTTTACTTCAAGGAAACTAAATCAAGATTGTGATCTCCATGTAAAATCCTAACAAAGACAAGGTATAGCTTGTTTTAACCTCAGCACTATCTTAGATAAAGCTGAAGAAGGACATACAAAGCTGACCTTCATTGGCCACATCAAGGCATAGGTATAGATGGCTATCTCACTGTTTGAGATATCCTCTTGTTTGGCTTAGTCAAAAAAATCCATTTCTGTCCTTGATTTCTCATTATTTCAGTGTTAAATATGTCTGCTTTTCTAGTTCAGAGGTGACAGCTTTTCTTTGCAAAAGGAATTAGTTTGTATTTTTCTGTTGAGATCTGTATAGGAAAATGGCATCATTTCACAAGGTCTGGTGGTATGGAGCTGGTGTGATAAGTTTGTATTAAAAATGCCATGTGTTTCAAGTTAGTATCATCTCTTTCACAAGCTTCATTTCATGTTAATTTGTCCATCTATATGACATTTGGGGACCTAGGACTAAATAATCCTTGTGGGTCCCTTCCAACTTGGATATTCTATGATTCTTTGATTACATTTTAAAGCATTTTTTCCAGACAGAAGCTGATGCTGTGGTTCTCAGGTGCAAAGGTGCTTAGAAAGTTATATTGCCTCATTTCAGTGATTGAATAAAGGGGTCAGAGTCACTTGAGGAGATGTGTTTTACTTCTATTTTAGAGGTTACTTTCCCCAATTATAAGAGTTCTGTCCTTCATTTAGAGAGGCAACAGTGGAATGAGATACTCTGCAGGATATTTATAACTCTCTATTTTCAGCCTGCTGCATTGTGGATAGTTAGAAGTCTAACATATGTCAATGGTGAGAAAATAATTATTACTCTTTGATAACCTACTTAGGGGCAGTTATTCTAAATGAATTTTATGACAGACTTAAAAAACTGTTCTGTAAAAATATTGACACAATAATTCAACAATAACATATATTTCCTCTCTTTTCTTTTCCTTTTTTTTTTTTTTTAGCTTACTTAATACCTTTTAACTTTTTTAAACTTACAGACATTTATTTATTGATATTCATAAAAGTCTTAAAGGTAGTCATTTTGGCTTATATTCAGACTAGTTGTTATTTATATCGAATGTGTTATTGACAAAAGTTTGAGAGGAGGATGATTGCTTCAGACTGCCTTCTATCTAGGGCTGATGGATTTGGAGTTCCAATACAGTCAATCAAGAGAAGTGGCAACAGGAACCAAATTAGGGAGCATTGATTAAAATTAATTAAAATACTGCCATACTGCCCAATATGGCAAAGCTTTATGGCAAAGTCTTATCTCAAAAAAAAAACAAACAAACAAACAAAAAAAAACACTAACAATGAAAAAGCCACTTTTTTTGTTGTTGTTGTTTTTGTTTCCAGTTCTGCATTTTTGTTTAATAAATCCCACCTAGAACATTTTAGATTCAGTTTCACTGGAACATTATCCCCCCACTTACAAGATGTTGTATTTATTCAGAAAATTTGCATTCAAACATCAAATTTAGTACATATTTTATCATGCTAGTTCATAGCTAGTTTGGAGCTTAAGAGAAGAAATTGTCAATTTTACAGTTTCACATGAAAGAAAAAGAAAAACTTCTTAAGTGCCATGGAAGAGACTGCAAGAGCTCCTTGGGCTATAGATTTAGGTTATGATAGCACCAGGGCTGTAGTTTTGCTCTGAGACTTACTGCTGAACTGAGGGTTGAAATTCGTTTAATGCTTTTTCAGACATAATTACCTGGTTGTTAAGTACCTATAGTGAATTTTGTCCCTGAGAAGGATCACTAACCTGGAGGGCTCCATTTGACTTTTGATTTGCACTCAAGCTGAGAAACAGGAAAGAAAATATTAATTTCATTACCATCTTAAATTACATTTCTCATATAGTTTACTAGAAATGTACCAGGATAGACTCATATCCATTTTTTTTTCCTTTTCACAAGCACATGAAAGGCAAGAAACTACATACAGCATTTCTGGAGGAAACAATTGACTACTTGTCTGCCAGTTAGCCAAGGGTAATTCCGAGTTTGAGGAGCAGCTATTGGATATTTGAATAAGAGAAATTAGACTGTTTTTCATGTATCCATCACCACATTCAATATGTCTCTAGAGCTGCACTCTGAATATTGGTCACCTTATATACAAGTAAACCAATAATTTGTTGTTATCAAAAGTGAAATTTTAAGTGTCTGATCATTATTAGTCCAAATCTATTTGTTATAGAAAAATAAAAGATAATAATTGAGTAAAATTTGTTATACATACACTTAATTTATTCACCTTTTACTAGTGTTTTGCTTATCCTTCCTATGCTACTACAGGTCCTAAGGTAGGTGTGTTCACAGTTTCACTTGGTGGTGGCAGTGGGAGGTGTCACAATGATTTGACAGCAACTGGAGGCCTTTGGTGGGAATATGATGTCCATGTCAATGGTTTCATTGTCATCATCATCAGATTAGTTTGTTTGTTTGCTGACATGCTTTTATATTTTTTTCTTTGATCTGAAGACTTATATTTGTAAATTACACCTTAACTTGTTTTGTATGGTTCTTTTCATGCATGATAGCTACCATTTCTTTGCCTTCTTTATTACCTCTAAAACCAGTTTTGTTCACCTGTAGGTCAGCATTTCTTTAACTGAACTTTGGTTATTTTTTTACACCTGAGAGGTTTCCCATGCCAAGCCTGTGCACCCCTTTTTACCCTCTACTTCTGAAGGCCTCTGTTGTTGTGCCGGGCTTGCCTTTGTCTATGCTGCATTATGTAAACACTTCATTCTACATAGAACATTTGCACATTGCTGCTATCTGTATACAATTATGAGTTTTGTAACACACGAAGATAGACAAAAGTAAAACAAATTAGTCTTAGTTGGTCAACTAGAGAAATTGTTGTCACAGCTAAATCAAGTCTGACAGATCACCAAGAAGGTCGAGGAAAGCTCAGACATAGAAGACCTGAAAAACATCAGCACCAAGGCCTCGTAAAATCAGTAGAAATCCTACTGCTTATGAGTACTAGTGGTAATACTACATTAAAAAGTACATGATTACACTAATCTGAGTCACACAGTGAAAATCCTGCATGGGAGTTGTTTCTGCCTCTCCAAGTCCTAAGGAGAAACACTGACACCACTGTGCCTTGAAACTCCTCTGCTGCCTTCCTGTGGGAACCCCACTGGGCAGTTGGCAGGCTGTGCTTAACTGTTTCTGCAGTAATTCTGCAGAGGATAGCCTCCTCTGGCCTTGTGTCCTTGGGAACAGGCTATCTGAACTGATGGTCTCATGGCTCTATTAAAGCCTCATTTACAATGGTGTGAAGAATGATGATATGAAATATGAATAAATAAAGTGCATTTCAATAAATCCAGACCGTAAGTCACTGGAGAAAGTTAATAGCCCACTCATAGAATAGAAAAGCAAAAACTATGTATGAGGTGAAAATATTGCAAGATACAATTTTTTTTTTATTATTATTATTTTTATTTTTTTTCCCTAAACTATTTTGTGTAATTATATGCAAGAAACTATATTTGGTGACTGTTTTCGTATTTAAGCATTTAAATTCCAGTGTCAGTGAAGACTGACCCAAAACTCTGCAAATGTGCAAACCAATATTTTTGATGTTACCTCATGGTATATTTAGCACAGAGAAGGAAATCATTTTAGGAAGATTTTGTTGGGAATGGAATAAGGTAATCTTCTTGTTGTAGAGGCAGACACTGAAATATCTTAGCAACATATGCCCCCTCTTCAAAAAAAAAAAAAAGCTGAACTCCTGAAATTCTCTTTCTCATAATATTGATGATAATAATGCTGTTAGAAATTCTGATAATAATGATGTTTTCAGCCCAAGGTTATATTTTGCCAGAGATCTATGAAATGGAATTGAAAATGAGGTTTTAAAATAGAAATCATCAGGTAGTCTTAACTCTAGAAATTGTTGCTTTCTCTACCTACAGGTAATAAGCGATGTTACATTGTGCTTTCTATCATCCAGTTAATTATTTTTTTTTAACATCCTATTTATTTATTTATTTATTTATTTATTTATTATAAGGAAAGATTACAGACATTAAAAAAAACCACAACACACATTGAAAATAAAATGTAATTGGTAATCTAGATGTGTCAGAAAAGAAAGCTCCATCTGCTACAGAATATTTTAGAACTTGCTCCACTGGAGCACATTATTCTTCCACCCCTTAGGCTGCCCCGTTGCACTTTAGAAAACTCAGCAGTTGGTATGATGATTTCTTTTATACTTTAGGCTATAAAAAATCATTTCTGATTAAACTGACTTAAGAAGAGAATTGTGGTTCATTATATTATAAAGATATGTCAAACAGGACACATTTTCAACTGTTGTATGTCTGTCTGTGTACTTTCTAGAGCTTTAAGCTATCCCCATACTTCTTTAAGCAATCCTTTTTTTTTTTTTTTTTTTTTTTTAATTCATCTGTATTTTGAAGAATCATGGTAATTCACATTATTCTAAATCTGCATTCTTTGACAAGTGTTTAATTTGTATTCTTAAAAATCTTTTTTTTTTTTTTAATGTGACGAAATTTTTGCTGGCTAACAAGACCTTCTTCTTTAAATTAAGTAAATAGAAAACAAAGCCTTACTTTAAAAATTACTCATTTTGTACCGCACAAAGTTGTAGATGATCCAGAAAATATCATTCAGTCTTTTGAAAAAGTCTTTTGACTGCTTAGTAATAAAACAGAAAAAATAGAAGGCAGGTCTTTCTCATATACTAATAAATATTTGTCACATTATTTCTCACATTCAGTATTCCTCAAAGCCTTCATTCTGCACACTTCTTTAATGATAACCTCACTTCCAAGAGAGTGAAGGAAGTGCTTGTTACATTATTGCACCCTCTACTATATTGCCTGCTTGTGACAAAGCCCAAACAAGTGACCCAAACAGATCTTTCTGACAAGATATTTTTAGTTAGTCTTAAAGGAGAATCTTGACTAGTACTCTTTTAGAGTCATATTCCCAGTATACAAAACCAAGGTATGATGATGCATAAATTAACTAATGTCCTAACAGAAAAAATAAATGAAATAAAATAAATAAAATAAAATAAATGAAATATAAAATACAGATATTTTCTGTGTCATAAATTGACTGTGAGACTAGCTTAATGTATTCTGTAATTTATTATATATATATTTTAATGCAAAGAATGCAATATTTTATACAGTTAAAACATACTCAAGATCAAAGGTTGACTATGGCCATGTAATTAAGAGAAAGACATTCAAACCACACAAGTTTTCTGCCAATCAGCAGCACTTTGCAATGATGAACTTTGCCTGCATGTTCAGTAGCTGCTTTGAACACACTGCTCAAGCACGTATTTCCTGAAACTGCCACTTGTCTGGCAATGGCTTTTTCACCTGTGTAATAAGATTAAGAGATCTGCTCAAAGAACAGAAAAGCTCTGCCAGTCAAGTAGAGATTAACATCTTTTATACTGGAAAATACTTAAAAGAGACAAACCTTTTCAGAAAGATGAGCAAGACATGCAGAAAAGTAGAACTGGCCCAATTTCTGTACATTGCAAGTAGCCCTGAGTTCTTGGTTTCTTCTGAGGTCATTCAGTTAGCAAGACATGCTGTTTGCAAAAGCTGCTTGAACTTTTCCAAACTAGTAAACAGTTCATATTTAAACTTAGTTGAACTTAAAAGTTTAAGACAAGAGAAACTATTTCACAAAGTCTCAGGTAATGCAAACAGAAAAATCTGTTCTGAGCTCTGTCATAAGCTTGCAAGAGAAAACATTCAAAACTTCAGAGTATGCTTTCCTAGTACTGGAATATGAAACAAAACTTGGAAGACTACAGATACATTAAAGATATAATGGGTACAACCAAGAATAAAAGTAAGAAAACAGCCTCGCTATAACACTAGGAAACTTCTGCTGTGTTTATTTTATGAATGGCAAAATAAAATCTATGCCAGTATCAAAAGTTACAAACTTGAAAAAAGAGCAGAAGTACACTGATTTTCTGACTGTGGTATTATGTTAGCATGAGGTTACTGAAATCTACTGGAATAACAGAAATTGAAAAATAGGAAAAAATATAGTGAGTTATGGTCAAAAAGCCTCATGTTGAACTCAGGACCTTCTGATAAGTGACTAGTGTTTATATTTAGTCTCATGTTAATTACAAGCAAACTCTGAGCTTTCTCTATTAAGTCCTTCCAGTTCAGGCTAGTAGTGACCCGGAATGCACTTTTCCTCTCTGGAGTTTCTCTTGAGCAAAGCTTGCAAATCACACAATATTACTTAGTGGTTTTGGGGTCTGGACATATATAGATAAGGGAATAAATTGAGACCACTACCAGACTAATTTAATGTGTATCATAAATCAGAAGTGAATGTTAGTACCTCAGGAAGTAAAAAAAAGGCCTATTGTGTTAAAATAATTTGATGCTTTGATGTTCATTGTTTATAACATGAACTATTTTCTAAACATTTTCAAACTGAAGCTGAAAGATATACTACTGTATTTCACTCTTGTCTCCCTGACCATTTTTCTGAGCAAATAAGGGATTTCAGTGCTGTCCTAGACAGAGATATGTGGTATTTGGCAATGTTCTAAAATTCTTACCTAAGACATACTTTTATGTCTTTATTCCATTTAAAACAGTTTTATTTATTTATTTATTTATTTATTTATTTATTTATTTATTTATTTATGCACAGGATGGGATTGTTTGTAGTTTTCTTCCGATTGATATTATGAGAGATAACAAAAGACTATATGCATGTGCCACAGAGTAGACAGTGCACCCATGTGAGTGAGAGACTTTCTGAGGCCAACAAAATTGACAATGTAATGGACAACCTATTATTATTACTTTCTTTTTTTTTGTTTCTGATTTCTATTTCCAATTAACTATGCATGACATCTACTATTAAAAAAAAAAAAAAAAGTTTAAATCATTAATAAAGTTACATCTAATGCAGCCACGAAATCACACATATAAATATTTAACTTTTATTCTATGGGCTTTTAACATTCAGTGCCCATCAATGTTTCAAACAGCTTCAATGCTTAAGAGCTTTGTCCAGTATGAATAGAAAGTTTTTGTTTTCATAATGATTTATCTGAATTCAGTTCTGTGGATTTTATTAGAATGCAGTTCTTGTCATATTAGAGATGCCACTTGAACAAAAGGAAAATAAAGTAATTCTCTATAGCATACTCAGTTCACAGGGCCTTTGAAGTGGCAGTGCTGAAAAGAGTTTCATCTTTTTCATAATGGATTGTTAACACAGTAATAATCAAAGAGATGATTTGTTTCAGTTGTTTCACATAGGGAAGCCTCACTAACTAGATACTTTAGTTACTGATAGTATTTGTGATTGAGGTTTATTCCTTCTTTATTGCAAATACGCATAATGGACTGAAACTTATGCTTTATGAAAAGCAAAAATGCAGCCAATGACATTGAAAATATGAAAAAAAAATGCAATTATGTCATCCACTTAAGTGTTTATGACATCACTTAAGTGCTTACAAAAACAGTGCAGGTGTCAGTGCCGCAGGAATGCACTGTGTAGTCACTGTAAATCCATAGTTAGTCCTGTATCTTTTTGTGGATTGTTCCTGTCACTGTAGCCCTGGAGTCACAGGTACCACTGGTAGTCCGAAACCTCCTCTCAGATGTCCTCTGCATGGAAGGTGCAAATCTATTAGGGACCTCAAATAGATGTGAAGTAGCATTATGTTTCCTCTACTTCTAGTCACATCCTTCCTTGCCAATACTGTCAAAGCCATGACCTCTATGGGAAAGTAAGCAAAAGCCCTTTCATATCAGAGGGAATAACGTGGTATAGGATAAGAATTGCACTTCAAAATATTTGTTTGTAACAAAAGATATATATATATATATATATATATATATATATATATATATATATATTAAATTGTGGCAGTTAATCAACATGACTAAATGCTATTTATAAGAGATTACTCAAATGTGGGCATATTTGCCATGACTTCAGGCATTTAAAAGCTGAACACTTAATTTTTAGTTATTTTCTCTATAAAACAGTACATGGCCAATGTTGAAGAACATGGTGATTCAGAGGATGATTCAGAATGCCTGAACTGGAACAACTAAGGACCTAATTTTATGTGCAATCTAACTGTTCTTAGTCTAGACTAGTTATTCCCCACCCTCAGACAGATGCTTTAGATAGTTTTAGATGATTCACTTCAGTTTCTCGTCCCCATCTGCTGATGCAATGACTCATTTAGATGGACAGCTTTTAAATGACAAAAGCTGGGGCAGATGAGTTAGTGCATAAGTTAGATGCCCAAAATTAGGACGTAAGACTGTCATTTTAGGCGGGTCATTTTACATACACAAAGTCCTGTTGGAATATCATTAAGGCAAAATGGAGACTAATTTCTGTAGAAAAACTCTGTAGAAGACATAATTCTGCCATTCTTGGTAGTAATAGACACCTAATTCTTCACTTAAAACTAATAAACCAGGGAGTAGCAACCAGGTATTCATTCACCTAATTCTCCCACAGTACCTAACATTTTAAAAATGCTCTGAATTAGGACTGGATAAATTGGAAATTCAACCTTAGCATTCTGATAACAATTTTTGTTGCAGAATTTCAGTAGTCTTCTACGGACTTTGGAAAGTACAAGAGTAAATTTGGGAATAGTTATAAAAAATATAATTTCCTAAACAGCTTTTTCAGTTCACATTGGAAGAAAAGTATAGAATTCTTCTTTTCAGGTTGTGTCTAACTGAACAATATTGACTGGTAAACCTCACATGGTTTGGGGAAGGAGATGAAGGAACTGTTTGCCACTGCCCCTGCAGATGAACTGCAGGTGTTTCAATATAGATATACCTGAGGACCTTCAGGCTGAATTGGACTTTCAGGCTCATAACAGATTATGAACACATTTTCTGGGAAGATGTAATCCTGGAAAGTAAAATTGTGTTAAAAGGGACATCATTAAATATCAAAGATACCTGAGGTGCTGTAGCAGTTCCAAGGGAGAAAACCTATTGCCAGACAATTTGCTTTATTTTGTTCTAACAAAGCATTTAGAAATTTCCAAATTAACCCTCCTGGAAATTTATATATTATTTTTTTTCTGTGAAAAAAAAAAAAAAAACAAAACTTTTTTTTTTTTTTATTATCAATTTGTGAGGAACACAACTGTTGATAACAATTCATGCCTGCTAGTTAGCCTTCTTGGCTGACTTTCAACAAATTGCTTGCAGAATGCTTTACAAGGGGAGACGTTTTTATCATCACATGGATAGAAAAACTGAAACCTGATCTGAAGTGCATTAGCTGAAGTCAAACAAGGTTACAGTAATGATCACTAGGGAAATTACAAAACCTTGAAAAAGTTTGGAGACATTTTTTGTAGGGCATCTATGTCTTGAAACGCGTTGTGTCTCCTAGTCATAACAAAATTGTGTTACATAACCTGAGTGATTTCAGCAGTAAGTGACTGATTTTCTGTTCCCTTGGTAAGAAATAATTCATGCAAACAGATTGACTGAAACTTTACTGTACTACTGAAATAGGAAAACAGTGAAATATTGTTCAAGACTTTTTACAAGTGAAAATGACAGAATATGAGGAAAAATGTTATGAAGCAGGAAAGCATTATAAATATATATATATATATATATATATAGAGAGAGAGAGAGAGAGAGAGAGAGAGAGAGAGAAAGGTAAGCTCAGACTTTTGAAGCAAAAAGTATTAAAGAAATTGGTAGGAAAAATGACCACTCATTTCATGTACATGGAGAGAAAACAGGCATTAATAACCCAGAAGTGTCCAGATCAGCAAATTTCTGAAGAAATGTATGAATAGAAAACACCTGACTTCAAAGTCATTTATAATTACTGAATGGTTTAAATTTAATCAGAAATGAATGGGAGGGGAGAAGGAGCTTGGAAAATTGAAGGCATATTAAAATATTCTAGAAAAAGCAAGGGAAGTTTTGCTAACTTGTGCACATTTTAAAGGCCATTTTTCTGGGACAGATTTGTAAATAGTTTGAATTCCTATAAAATGTGGGTTATCACAATTTGCTTAAATAGTTCTTACATTCCAAAATACTATTGACATCACTGTCAGCATAATGAAGATGAAAGAAAAAATATATGTATACATGCAGTGTTCTAATTTAAAACATAAGGTAAAAATATCTTGGATGCTTTAGTTTTACTGCAGAAAACCACCATATTCTGTTATATGCATATATAATATTATTTCACAAAGATTAGAAGAAATAATCCTGTAATTGTTTATGCAGCCAGAAATCACAGGAAAAAAAAATCTTAATCGAATCTGAAAAACAAGAAAGCCTGTTGCAGGGAAGTATTCATCTCATCTAACTTTAAAGACTTATAGCATTGAAGTCCACATTTGAGAAAATGACGTTAGGCACATTTAAGACATACCTATACCTATATTAGGTGTCTACAATGAAAAGAAATCTGAACCTAAATCCAAAAAAAACATTTGAAGATGGAAGTGCACGCTGTGATTACATTCCTGGAAGACAGAAAATTTCCCAATGCTTGAAGTTATTAAGAAAGTTTTGGGATGCTAACATTCAAAAATCCAGATGCTGGTATGAAAGCTTTTCAGATGTTTTGATGTGTATTGTTTCTTTTTATAGTCACTTAAAGGTGAAAATTTGCCACCAAAATTATTTCTTAGTTTTGCATAGTTAAGTTTCTGCAAAGCCTTCCACTAGAATGCTTCACAGATGATTTAATAGCACCTTGAAAATATAATGTACTTCTGTGAAAAGTGGAGGATGTCATGAAATATTTAAATATCAATGGATTAAGATGTAAAATGCCTAACTACTTTTCTTGTGGAATCGTATCTTGGATATTTTGGATCTATTTTAATCTTAAGGGATCCACCTAACACCTTAATCACTGAAAAAATAAGCTGCAATAGTTATGTCTATAACAAAATTGCTTTAACCAGGTCGTGCATTAAAAAACATTTGTATTTTTATTGCAGAATATGAATTCCAATATATCTGTAATGGCAATATCTCCCCAAAAGCTATTAACCAAGAGAATTACTTGGCTGAGCAAACCAACCTACTAAGCAATTTTGTGAAAATTAAAATTCATTTTCTGCACAGTATAGTATGCTGGTTTAGCATAGGCCCAGTAAATAGATTTTCTGTTGATGTTCCCATTTTTAAATTGGGAGAAGCAGTCATCCTATTTCTTTCATTTCAAGGGCCCTAATACCAGCTGAGCAAAAGTGCTGAGGTCTTGAGAGACACATTTATGTAATTATTTCATAGTGAAAATTTTTCATAAGTATCTACAAGGTAAAACCAAATCAAACCAAAACAGAAAACCCCACTTTTCTTTTCATATTTTTTTTTCTATTCCAGAGTAAAAAAAGAAAAAAAAAAGTACTTCTTCTTCTTCTTCTTCCTCTTCTTCTTCTTCTTCTTCTTCTTCTTCTTCTTCTTCTTCTTCTTCTTCTTCTTCTTCTTCTTCTTCTTCTTCTTCTTCTTCTTCTTCTTATTTTGCCAAGATACCTGAGATGTGGACAAATCAGTTATTATTTTTAATAGTATTTTTCTGGTTAAGATGATAATACTGCTGGAGCTTTTTAGTCTGTCTTTTGGGATTGTCTCAATATATTGTGACAAAGACATTATCCTGGACCCTAGAAGTAACCAGCTTCTGCTGTAGATCAGTATATTGCAAATTGACAAATTATCTGTGGCATTCCAAATAAGTCTTCTGGGTTGAACAAACGTACATTATTCCCAGTCTACAAGAACAGGATATCAAAATAAATGGCAACTGTTTAGTAGCTTTATATTTTTCTAAAATATATGAAGTTAGAATGGGTAAAACATTGCATCTATTCCAGAATTGATCTAAAAGACGTTCCCAAAGCCTAAATATATGTGGTTAGTATGACAGAAAGAGACGCAGGGGAATTGAAGGCCACTTGTAACTGCAAATGTTTCAAGTTTGCAAAACAGACCATTTTCATGAGGGTTCTGCAAATAACATTAATGAAGTAAGTTCATGCAAACATTGATGCTCCTTGCCAGAAGAGTGCTTTCAGATGCAACCTAAATGTCCAGAAGGTATCTCTGTGTCCTTATGAAGAGATTTTGGAAATGACTCAATGAAAGAGAATGAGATTGCCTTGAAAATGATGTGCATTATGGTTCCAAATCCTTACTCTTAGCTTTTAATGAAAATTCAGAGAAAAATTCCCTCCATTGGAAATGGAGGGAATTTCACAGCATTCCCATAGCATTCCTGTGTTAAAATTTAAAATTCTTTTGACTCCTAAGATAAATGGAATTATTATTATTATTATTATTATTTTTCTAATTGTATCCAGGAGCTTTTATGTAGTGTATTACAAAATGTCACAGAATAATGAAGTTTAGAGAAACCATTTAGGAAAAGTTTTTTTTTCTTTTTTTTTTTTTTTTTTATCCCAATTAAATGAAGATAACTACAATTCAAACAATAGTACTGCATTTGGCAGATAATTAGCCAAAGATTGTCTTTTGAAATCTGAAAATAAGTTTAGATGCTGTGCTCTAAAAAGTGACGGCTTTCACAGTTGTTTTTTTATTAAATCTTTTGCCTAAAGATTTTTTTTTCAAAGAGTTTTCTAAACGAGTACTCTAATTATGTACACATGAACAGGCCTTGAGGAAACTGTACAGATCTCTTCAACTATATACTATACAGATTTTAATTTTACAGATTCTTATTATTTTAGTTCCACTAAATGCTTTTAGCTAAGGTTGACCAAAAACTTTCCCTTTGAGACCCTGTTTTGAATTCCTTGTAATTGCCATATTTAAACTGTTCATGCTGATGTGCTCCATGCCAGATGTCTACACTGGGTCGAATTATTTTGGAAAATTCCAGCAAAAATGGCTAAGTAGTTTTGCAATATTAAAGAATATGCTTTTTCTTTCCTTTCCTTTCCTTTCCTTTCCTTTCCTTTCCTTTCCTTTCCTTTCCTTTCCTTTCCTTTCCTTTCCTTTCCTTTCCTTTCCTTTCCTTTCCTTTCCTTTCCTTTCCTTTCCTTTCCTTTCCTTTCCTTTCCTTTCCTTTCCTTTCCTTTCCTTTCCTTTCCTTTCCTTTCCTTTCCTTTCCTTTCCTTTCCTTTCCTTTCCTTTCCTTTCCTTTCCTTTCCTTTCCTTTCCTTTCCTTTCCTTTCCTTTCCTTTCCTTTCCTTTCCTTTCCTTTCCTTTCCTTTCCTTTCCTTTCCTTTCCTTTCCTTTCCTTTCCTTTCCTTTCTTTCTTTCTTTCTTTCTTTCTTTCTTTCTTTCTTTCTTTCTTTTCTTTCTTTCTTTCTTTCTTTCTTTCTTTCTTTCTTTCTTTCTCTCTCTCTCTCTCTCTCTCTCTCTCTCTCTCTCTTTGTACAGATATAAATTACTTTTTTTTGACAGTAATGTCTTAAACATGTAACATACCATTCTGATACCTTCTCTGAATAATTTACTTAATTTTCCTTTTCACAAAAATAATTTGCCAAATCCTACTGCAGTCCTCTGGAGAAATTTTTTGGGAAAGGTAAAAGTGGACTGTTTAAAGAAAATCTTTATGAGTATCTGCAGTTGAAATTTGTTATTATTTCTTTACGGTAACTCACAATATGTTGGGCACTAACTCACTATACCAAGAGAAAGAAAATTGTGATTCTCATACAAAATTTGATTTGCCTTAGGGTGAAAGTGGGAAAAGACTACTGATGGCTTTAAAGACTGTAACGACCTAATGTTCACAAACTAAACATCTAGTTCCAAAACCACAGAAAACATATAAACATATGTCCTTAACTCTGGTCATACAAACACTTCTAGGCTGAGTCCATCCTCATTTGCTGTGTGACCTCATTTCCACAGCACAGTAGCCAGGAAGAGTACAGAGTGACTGCAAGTCAAGTTTATTCATGTTTTCTTACCATGGAAGCCTCTGTGTGTGTGTGACTGCTCATGTTACTGCTCTCTTCTCCTCTCACGATACACACTTTGGGGAGGCTAAATTGTACACTCACAAGGGAACCTGGGAATGTTTCTCTATTTAGTAGAATAAACATAGCTTTAGAAAAGTAAGTAGACTCTTCAAGTAATTGTTTGCAGTATCAAAAGACAGGTAACGGACAGAAAATGAAAAGGAAAGTAAAAATATCTTTTATATTGCGACATTATACCATATGCTAGTAATATTTCTTTTCATGTTACAGGTGTATAATTTGTTTTCCTATACCAACACTTCAACTATAATCTTCCAAGAAAGTCCACTTTTATCACTGATTTAAAATTATAAAATGACAAAAAACTTCAGTTTAACATATTAGATATTCTTGATAAATGAAAAACGAACCAACCTGTCACCACCACCCACAACAAAAAAAACAACCACAGTCAATCAGTGTTGAACTCAATGGCAATCTACAACATCTCATAATATTCAATCATCATATAACAAGAAAATAATGAAGATGAAAATTTCTCCATTTTCACGATACATCACCCGTGGCTCAAGTTTGCTGCTTCAGCAGGTCTATGAAAAAGAGATGTCTGCAGCATGCCCTCAAGGGCATTAGATTTAGGCTATTTCAGATTAAGGAAACTTCACTGAGATTGCCCTGCCAGCACTCTTTTTACATATAGAAGGATCCTGTTTTATTGACATCTGATATGTATCTTGCTTGATGTGGGCCTGTAAGAGAAATATGCCTGAGAAGACAGTAATGGCTTTACAGATCAGTTCAAAAAGGGCATGCATGCCCTGTCTTTTAGCTTTCAAGGTCTCATGTGTTTGTTGATCAGCCAGGACAAGTGACTAAACTAGTCTTCATTGCTGTTTAAATATGCCCAGATAGGGTGTATGACTCCCCAGAATTACCAAACTTTTTACGTCACTTTGCTTCTCTTCCTCAGAAAAAACACTTAGCAACCACATTCATTAATAATGTTTTTATTGCCTTGTTAAAAGGAAGCTGCAACAGTGTTCCTTGCAGTTACACCAGAAAGCTAAATACCTAAGGGTCAAACTTTATCTCCAAAATAATAAAAGTATTATTTCTTCTTATTAATAGGAAAGATGCTGCATTTCTAGTTTAATAAAAACAACAAAGTAGGTACTTGTGTATTTAAAACTTGTAATTCACTTGAGCAACATATCCTTTTAAATTAAATGAACTTTCAAAGCACTGTGAGTTGATGTTTCCACAGACATAACAGAGGTAAAATAGTAGATTTTCTTTTTCAAACTTCAGAACTATGATGCTTTGCTAGCACTTATGCACAAAGGTTATCTTCATAATCAGGAAAAAAAAATATTTAAAATAAAATGATCAATGAAACAAAATTTAACAAAATTCAAAATACTATGAGGTCTTATTTCTAGAAATACTGCTGAATGAATATAATTTACAGCAATTCTACATTGTTTCAGGTACTCAAGTTTGAAAACAAGACCTGTTTTGCTGTCCTGATTTATACATAAAACTCATTGGAATTGTTCCTGTGTTATGTATGCAGATATGCAATTTTTGTCTAGAAATGTCTAAGAAATATTTTGACTGCTAAATCTTCATCAGAACTCTGAATCAAAAAATACACTGCAGTTCTACATGTATGGATATGCAGTATAAATTAAACATTCTATTGCTGGTTTATGTTATACTAGGAAAATAGAACGATGCATAAATAACTCAAATTTAAATACCATAGATGTTTGTGGTCAATGAACACCTGGGACAAAGTTTGTACTTTTTCTCTAAAGAAAAGCCAGTCCTATTTGGATATAGTTTACAAGAAGAAAACAGACTTCATCTTCCATTTACAAGATTGAATATTACAGTCAAGTCTAACATGGTTTCAGGGGTAAAGATATTAAAATAATTGATAACATAAAAGAGCTGAGTAAATGTGATTAGTCTTATAGAATCATAGAATGACTTGGGTTGGAAGGGACTTTAAAGAACATCTAATTCCAATCCCAGTGCCATGGGCAGGGACACCTGCCCCTGACCAGATTGCTCAAAGCCCCATCCAAACTGGCCTCGAACACTTCCAAGGGTGTGGCATCCACAGCTTCTATAAGCAATCTGTCCAAGCGTCTTGCCATCCTCACAGTAAACAATTTCTTCCTTATATCTAATCTAAATCTAACCTCTTTTAGTTTAAAATCATTACTCTTTGTCCTATCACTACACTCCCTGACAAAGAGTCCCTCCTGTGTTTTTTTTTTTTTTTTTTTTTTTTTTTTCTATGTAAGACCCCTTTGGGTACTGGAAGGCCACTATAAGGTCTCACCAGAGCCTTCTCTTCTCCAAGTTGAATAACTCATGTCTCCATAGGAGAGGTGCTCCAGCCATGTGATCATCCTCTTAGCCCTCCTCTGGACTTGTTCATGTCCTTCTTGTGCTGGGGGCCCCAGAGCTCAGTGCAACACTCCAGGTGGGGTCTCATGAGAGCAAAGTAGAGGAGAAGAATCACTTCCCTTGCACTGCTGGCCATGCTTCTTTTGATGTAATCCAGGATACAGTTGGCTTTGTGGGCTGCAAGCGCACATTGCAAGCTCATGTTGAACTTCTCATCAACCAACACTCACAGGTCCTTATCCTCAGGGCTACTCTCAACATGTTCTCTACCCAGCCTGTATTTGTGCTTAGGATTGTGCTGACTCAGATGCCTCATCACCCAGAACCTCATCAAGTTTGCACAGGCCCACCTCTCAAGCCTGTCCCTGTCCACATTCCTCTGGATGGTATCCCTTCTTTTCAGTGTGTTGACTGCACCACACTGGTTGGTGTCACTGGAAAATTTACTGAGGGTGCACTGTTCCACAGTCCATGTCACTGACAAAGATGTTAAACACTACTGGTCCCAATATCAACCCCTGAGGAACACTACACATCACTGATCTCCACTTGGACATTGAGCTGTTGACTACAATTCAGAATGCAATCATTCAGGAAATTCCTAATCCATAGAGTGGTCCATCCATCAAATATGTCTCTACAATTTAGAGACAAAGATATTATGGGGGAGAGTGTCAAAAGTTTTTCACAAGTCCAGGTAGGTGATGTCAGTTGCTCTCCCCCATCCACCAATGTTGTAACCCCATCACAAAAGGCCACCAGATTTGTTGCACAGATTTTTAATCTGGGACAATATCTGTAAAGAGTGCTACCTTCTAAAAAATAACCTTGTTAGCACGACATTAAATGACCAACCTGAGTTGTTTTTTGTAATTATAAAACTATTTTTGCCATTCTGAAACATTTAGATGCTAGTGTAAAATGTGGTAAATGTTTATTTGAGTGTGTATCAGTGTATTCATCTAAACAGCATTCGATGTATATAGTTCTCCAATTACATACTTGGAGTGGAGTTCATCTAAGATTAGTAAATTTTCATTTGGGCACAGACATGAGAACTGTGTTGGTTTTGAGAATTTTACTCTTCCTTAGGTACCAGCTTCAAGCAAAGAACCACTGTACTTTTTTTTTTATTTTTTTTTCTTTCCTTCTTATAAAGACATGTCTAATGTCTTTAAAAAAATTCTGGGCTGAAAAAAATACAGAAAAAATAGTGTAATATCCCAACCCCATTCCTCATAGCCCTCTAAAGTGGAGAATTATGTTGGACTCAGTAATGTGTTTTCTAGCTTGCAGATGTTCTTGGACATTAAACACAGACTTTATCACAATATTAACATATATTAGTGGAAAAAATATGTAAAGTAGATTAAAACAGACATAGGAGACAGTATTAAACCAAATTCTCCCCATTTAGTGATTAAAAACAAGGAAAGTAGCTATGAAAATACTGCTATTAGGTGAATAAACATTGTTTTCTTCTTGATTGCTTTAGATATCCTAAATTATTTTGTATACAAAAAACAACAAACAAACAACAACAACAACAACAAAACAGAGGTTAACAGAGATCGGTTGTTGCCTTGGGACTGTGAGAAATATGGAAAGAGGTTTATTCACAGGAACTGATATATTTTGCGATATAAACCAAAATTTGGTGTCTGCAAGAAGGGCTAAAAAAAAAAAAAAAAAAGGATATCTGTAACTTAGCAGAAATCTATTTATTACAAAGAACAATAAGGTTTATACTTCCTTGGACAGTGTACAGTAAATGCAGCAAAGAATAGATATCTGCAACTTAGCAGAATTATTATTATATTATTATTATTAAATATTATTATTATATAATGAAACTGCTTCAGTTATGGCTATTCTAATGTCCCTAAAAGTCGTGCTCTTCTGGAACTGTGGTTGATGGCATTGTAAACTCTAGAGCAGTGGGGTAAGAAAACTATTCTGGTTCATGGATCAGGATGACAAAAATCAATTTTATGTCAAGAAGACAGAAGTGGTAGTGTAGAAGATCTAAATATAGATGTAGAAGATCTAAAATCTCTAAATATGTACAATGCCTCTGTGATAGCTGAAAGTTGAAGAGGAACCAAAACACTGGGACATGCATATTGTATTCCACACTATATAGATGACATGTTAGAAATAATTTAGTTTCAGTGTCTGCCAAAACAAAAAAAAACAACAACAAATATATACATGTATATAAGTATCAGAACATAGAAGTGTATGCTAAAATGTGATGGAGAACAGGACCATGTCTAGTATATCAGTTAAAATATAGTTAAAACAAACAAACAAGGAGAAAATAATCACACAACTTAATCAGCAGCACTCTTTCTTTTGTATTTGTATTGAGTTACTTCAGACACAGAAATGCAAATGCTATATTTCATAAGCTCTGTGAAAAAGAGCTCGTAGTAAGAAGTGTTGGCCAGAGACCATCTGAGGGTTTCTGAACCTTCTTACTGTTCCAGTGCATGCTCAGGATGCTGCTGAAGCAATTTTCATATATAAAGCTAAGTATTATAAGACTGAGAGCAAGGCTGGAAATGGACTGCAGGCATTTCTCTTTTGTGAGAAAGGCTAATAATAAACTTGTGTTGTTCTTTTTTGAAACAGAGGTGAACAAGGACAAAACAAGAAATGGCAAAGATCCTGCCTTGGAGGAGGCTAAGTAGGTGTCTGATGGAAGGAACAAGGAACCATATATAACGTGTCTTGGTAGAAAAAGTGTTTGCATTAGGGATCTGGGTAGATGTCATCTCAATTCTCTGTACAAATGTAGAATTCATGGTAAAGACAAAATTCTCCTTGCATCATTGCTGTTTTAACTTGCTGTCTGCAGACATGATGAAAAATTCTTATGGCCATAAATGCTTGCACTGCATGTTTAAAAAGAGTAATGCTACACAGTAAAATGCTGAAGCCTTGATCCTGTAATGCACTGTGTGGAGCTGGTTGTGTAATTGATACAAACTTTCTATCTTACTAACACAAATTCAGCTTACTGCAGAGATAACAGTAATTCATATCATACCGTGACAAGGTAAGTAGGACCTGCAGTAAGTAGGATAAATGTCCTTTCAGGCCTATGAGTTTCCGTTCTGATTTGTACAGAGATTTTGTTATTTGATTACATGAAGATCTAGCCTTTATTTATTTTTTTTTTGTTTTCTATAGCTATAGGATATTAAATGTATGGTAGTTATCTAAGACGAGATATACAAATGTGAGCTATCTGGCATCACTACTAAACAAATTGTATTTGCAGAATTTAATTTAAAAGATCCCATTTTTGTATTTTCCATACTTATATGATATGAAAAGTACAGGATATTTTATATTAAATTAAATATATTAAAATGTAAGATTATATATAGTCAGAATTGAATAACAGGTTAAAAAACTAGGCCAAGAACTGTTGTAAGGCATTACTTTTTGTACTAAGACCTTCTGCTGTCTCTTTGCCTTCTCCTTATGCTGTATTTTAAATTTAGCTGTATTTTCTCTCTACTATCTGATAAACACATTGGTCTAGAAAGTAGAAAGTAGAAAGAAAATGAATTAAATTTACCATTACGAGCCTATTCTGTGGTAATGGTGCTGAATTTTTGTTAAGCGAGGCTAGGTCTCTAGCTGGTATGTTCTGAAGCTGGAGATTCTTTTTTTGCATCAGATGTTTTTTTTTTTTCAGTTGTCAGAAAGAACTTGGCTATTTTGTTTGCTTTGAAAAAGACAAGCTTATTAAAATCATAATATCTATTGTAGCACTGAGTTTCTACTGTCTATCAAAATCTACATTTTTCTGGCAAAAGCATTTTACAGTGGATAAAGGCAATCTGAAACCATATGAAAAGTCAAATTAGAAAAATGATGTTGCTGATTAACAGGTCAACTTTTTGAGCAGTTACTGACTTCATTTTCTTCAGAATTCATTTGCATGTAATGTTGTTTATTTTGGAGATTTCCCACTGTCATTTCAGTGGGAATGGATTTTACTTTTATTGATCAAACGGAGGGATTCTCACCAATGACAGAAAGACATTAGAAGTGGATCTTTTGTTTTATGTATTTTTAAATGTATATTCATAAAGATAAGATTTTAGATTATTTTGCAGCTTGTTATGAAATAGCCATGCAGTCTCAGTTTAGGAAAATGCTTCTTTCACAAAATGTCATATCGTTTCTCTCCCCTGTACCAGTGAATGTAGCAGTCATGACTGATGACACACAGCTTTGTTGTATTTGCTTCCTGAAAGGACTGAATCTTATGGAATACTGTATTAAATGTTAAAATCTGATCAGGTGAAGTTCTCTTGTTTTGCTTAACATATTTAAGTATTTCCTTAAGGCTTCACTAATGAAAATGAGAGTGTCTCAGTGACTGACTGATTAGGGCTGTTGAATGAGGCAGTGTGTACCACCTTCTCCAATTTGTATTGGTCTTCTATGTAAAATGGAGTACTTCAGCTGAGTGGATTTGGAAAGATGAGAACAAAGCCCTTCTCACTGAAAACACTGACCATTGTGCTGCAGGGCAACAGTAGAGACATTTATTCTGTTCTCTTGCTGTGGTTTATTATTATTATTGTATTTTTTGTAGTATTATTATTAATTATAATAAATTGTATCTTTGCCGAGATCTTTTTGCCTTGTAATCAATGGAGAGGGAAAGATGGCTCTGAAAGGTGATTTATGTCAACTTGTCTCCTTCCACTGATGACAAGAGGATCTGGATGTCTTGATTAGAGTGGACATCTAAACATCAATTGGCAAAGTCAGCGGAGATGGTTCTCACACTAAATGACAGCAATCTAGGGAAAATACCAGTTTTATTTTAAAAGTAAGATGGGTATAATTTAATATTTCTAAATTGATCTTCCTGAGGTTAAAAATGACAGGAATTAAAAGAAGGAAAAAGTTACTCTAAAACCACAGAATCTTGAGCTGTGAAATGCAGAATAGTGAGGAGAATTGGCCAAATAGCTAAACCATATAGAGTTAGATGCACCAGGTGATATGGAATCTTACTGGGAAAAACAATAATAATAATAATATTGAAAGTGATGAAATGATAAAATGTTTGTGCATTTTACTGCTTATGGACTTTATGTGGAAGAGTGTATTTAAGAAATGGCAGAGACTGCAATGAGCAGTAATTTCAATCAGAGCTTCAACAGCAGTACTTGAGTTGCTGAATAGCAGTACTAAATATGGTAAATAACAGAAGAGCCATCTACTGTAAAATTAAAAATGTTCATTGAAGCTAAAGTGCTATGATGACTTATACCAGCTGAAGAGCTGCCCCCCAAAAATTATCAGCTCCATATTGAAATACAAATTAGAAGGCATGTATAATAATTACTTAAGGTGCTTCCTGTCAGACAGTGTTTAAAGCTGTGTTGTATCTAAGGTCTGCCTCATTCAAAGCATCCAAGAAGGAAGCTAGAGTGGGGAGGAGAGGCAAATTAGAAAAAGTAGAATTTGTGTACTTTTGAGATGGAAGGGAAGAAAAACTCTTCCTTATTCTGTGCAGCAAAGGCTTTACAGAGTGCTGCAGTATGGGCTTTGATTTGACATTAACAAATGTCAAAAAATCTTCAGAGAAACAGTAGTAAGAGCAAGGGATGCTGGCATTAGATTCAGGTTTGCCTAAACCACTTAGCAATCACATTATAACACTCTGAACAAGCTGCAAGATTGAGAGCAGGGAGTGACAATAATCAGGCTTCATTGTCACAAAAGTAGATGCCAGTCTGGAAAGTTACCACAGAATGAGTAAGATGAAACCTTCAGAGCTTGGCCAGTGGAAAAGGACATTGGAGGTCACAGTGCTGGTTTGTGGCTAAAATGTATTACAAAATTAAATACTTCTTTCATTAGTTCACGAGCATTCTCCTCCATAGGAGAAGAAAAAGACAATGTTTATGAATACATCTTGTTGTGAGTTAACCGCAGCAGGCAGCTGTGCACCACACAGCCATTTGATCACTTCCCCCACAGTGGGATTGGGAGAAAGAAATTGAAAGGTAAATGAGAAAACCCATGGGTTGAAAGAAAGACAATTTAATAGATAAAGTAAAAGCGGTGCACGAAAGCAAACAAAACAAGGAATTCATTCACTATTTTCTATTGGCAGGCAGGTATTCAGCCAGTTCCAGGAAAGCAGGATACCTCACATTAACAGTTACTTGGGAAGCCAAATGCCATTACTGCAAATGCTTCCTTTTCCTCCTCCCTTTTAACTTGAGCTTTCAATGCTAAACATGATGCCATATGTCACAGGATATCCCCTTGGCCAGTTTGGGTCAGCCGTGCTGGTTCTGTACCCTCCTGCCCCCAGCCTCCTCGCTGGCATGAGAAGATGAAAAGACCTTGGCTCTGTGCAAGACCTGTGTTGCAAAAACTAAAACATCAGCATGTTATCAACACTATTTGTATTGTAAGTCCGAAGACTCATCGTATGAGTCTCTATGAAGAACATTAATTCTATCCCAGCCAAAACCTGAACATATCTTCACAAATAATGAAGAGAGACCCACTTATTTTATATCTTCACTTATTCTCCCCATCTCCTCTTTTTATTTTTTTCCAGTCCTCTTCTCTACAGTTAATTACACTTCGTGATCTCATATATATATATATATGCATTTATTCTTATGCATGTGTACATATACACACGCATAAGAACTATTTATATTTTTCTGCCTATTTTTCAGGGATCTTATTTTTTTTCACAGGACCTGTTCAATTCCTTAAAGAGAAATTAAGAAAATAAATAAAAATATAAACAACAACAACAACAATAAATAACCAGATTAGAATAATATCCAGTTAATGGGAGCATTTACAGTAGTCCAGGGAGCACTGAAAGTTTGGGGGCTCATATGAAATATCTGTACACCAGTTTACATGGTATGAGAAACAAGCTGGAGGAACTGGAAATTTGGATACGTTCCCAGAGCTACAATGTAATAGTAGTGAAACTTGGTACAAAGAGATCCACATCTGGAGTGCTGGTATGGAGGGTTGTTGGTTATTTAAGGGAAATAGGCAGGACAGGCAGGGTTGAGGTGTTGCGTTGTATCTAGGGGAGAGGCTTGATTGTATAACACTTTTAGGGATGATGCAGTTGAGAGCCTCTGGTTAAGGATTATGAAAATGGATAATAAAGCAGATGTCATGAGTGTTCACTGTTGTTAACCCAGCTAGGATGATAGTACTGATGAGTTTTATAGGCAATTAAGACAAATCTCTAGATTGGTAGCCCTTGTCTTTATGGGATATTTCAATCTCCCAGATGTTATCTGGGAATATCATACTGCAGCAGCAAGCAAGTCTAGGAAATTCCTAAAGTATGTTGAAAATAACTTTTTGTCACAAATAATTAGTGGACCAACAAGGAAAGGTTGATGTCCTAGACCTGTCGTTTGTGAATAATGTCCTTATGGGAGATATAAAGGTAAGCTGTCTTGGCCATAGTGATCATGAAATTGTTGAGTTTAATATTTTTAGTGAAATTAAAAAAATGGTCAGCATAGTTGGTACCTTTGATTTTAAGAAAGCAAATTTCAAACTGCTCTGGGAGGTAGTTAGCAGGGCTCCCTGGGAATCTGATTTAAAGCTTAGCAGCCCACAGGAGTTGCTTACTTTTTAAGAACCACCTTCTGAAAGCTCAAGAACAGGAAATTCCATTGTGTTGCAAGTCAAGTAAGCTAGCAGAAGACCAGCTTGTCTGAACAGGGAACCCCTCTTGGAACTCAAGCAGAAAAAGGAAGTGTCTGATCTCTCTAAGCAAGGTCAGGCTTCACAGGAAGATTACAGAATTACAGTTTTCATTCGTAAGAAGAAAATATGAAAAGCCAAAGCTCAACTAGAGTTAAAACTGGTCAATGATGTTTCAGGTAAAAAAGAAGGCTTTTAAAATATGCTAATAGAAAGAGGAGGCCTAAGGAAAATATTGGACTACTACTGAAGGAATTAGCATTCATTATATTCTGTTAAACGTCCCTCCCCTCCCCTCCTCTCCCCTCCCCTCTCAACACAATGAGAAGAATGCCTGTTCAGATCCCATACTATCATCCTGTCCAAATAACTAAATATATATATATATATATATTTAAACTTCAGGTAGAGATCTAAACAAAATATACAATGGATTATGGCTTTTATACTATCAAGATGTTTTTACAGGTATTGTCTTTAACCAAACCTGTCTGTGTTGCCAAGGTGAGAGGATATGCTCAAATAATATGAAGAAATTTATTCTAAACATTCTTAATGGAGATAACAACTACTCAAATAATACTGCAAATCTGTACACTGTGTGGGCACAATCAACTCTACAAAGTGGAAGTAGAGTCAGCCAACTCTGACTGCAAGATATGTTCTCTTAATGAACTGTCATGGGAGTGATGTCTCTTATGTGTAGTGTAATCTTACTGGTGTCATCGTGTGAAAGATATGGAAGAAAATAAAAATGTCTTATCCAGTCCTGCCCATCCAAATTATCTAAAGACGTTTAGGAGCTGGTAGAAAATCCTGGATGCAAACTGTTGAGAAAAGTGTGACTGTGCCATTGAGAATGTACCATGTTATTTAAAAGACGTTTAGATGTAGGTCTTAGTGATATGGTTAAGTGGAGGACTTGTTAGTGTTAAATCAGAGGTTGGACTAGGTGATCTTGGAGGTCTCTTCCAACCTAGATGATTCTGTGATTTATTTTTATTTATTTATTTATTTTTTAATGAGTATTGGATATTTCATATGAAGGCATCTTTCTTCCCTACCTGCATGCACACATACATATTCATTTTTGCTGTCATTTTGAACAGAGCTGTTTTCAGTCTGGTAATATGTGAATATGCTGCACTATACAGGTGTTCCAGGAAAGGGGATATGCCATATAAAAGTGGGATATGTTCTGAGTTTTTGAAGGTGAACTAGCTAACTAATTCTGGGGGTAGTAAAGGATGTTCTTGTTAACCAATGAGAAAGAGTGTGGCTTTATTTCAGTACTTATTCATATTGATCTAATGGAAAACAGATGGCCTATTTATGGAAGTTGAGTATTAAAGGACAATTTCACCCTTACGATGTTCCCACTAATGGGTAAAATGAACGACTTCTATTATCTTAGAGAGATGTCAGCTGCGTTAGATACTAGGTATGCTTGATTAACTCTCACTGTATTTGCACCTTATAGAGTAATATGGCCTCAAATGAAACACAGGTAGATGACATTTTAACTTTGACAGCTCATGCTGGAATTAGGATTATTTTTTTGTTCTTTTGCTACAGAGGAAATCTGAATGGATTAATAGTTTAGTTTTTTTCTTTTCTTTGATTTTTTTTTTTTTTTTTTTGTTTGTTTTTAAACTGTAAGCTCCTTATCTACTTTAGTCATACCAATTCACAAAGTAGAATTTAAACACATATTTTGAAAGCAAGGTATGTCACCACTATCCCTATGAATAATAATACAGTAGATTGAGCCCAGTAAGTACTATATTGCCCATAAAAGAATACAAACTGCACTGCGAAAGAAACTGATAACTCATTTCCAAGTTAGAATGTTATACAAATGCTTGAAGAAAAGCTGTGTGAATGCATTTGTCCATTTATTCCTTTTGCACGAAATATATGAAATGTATTCTAAAATTGTTTAGTAACAATTGTAATACAGCATTTTTGTTGTTGTTGTTGTTGTTAAAGGATTATTTGAGCATAACTGAAAATATAAAAAAATGCTGTGTTTCAAAAGCAGTAGCCTTGGTTGACCTTTCAAAAATATACTTGCTGTTTTTTTTTTTTTTTTTTTTTTTTTTTGTTTGTTTGTTTGTTTTTTTCTGTCTCTTTTTTCTTCTATATCTCTCTCACTTGTAGTTTTAAAGTTTTTAACACTGCACAGTGCAAATAGTTCCAATAGTCAACTGCAGTAATACCTGTTATAACTTCTGAAAATTTTAGGGTAAAGTAGTCTTTCAAAGAAAAATGAAAGGAAAAAAAAAAAGCCAACACAAAAACCTGGCATTCAAAGCGTGGTGTCTTTGTGAATCCTTTTTTATTCCATTATCTATTCTAATTTGTTTTCTGTCAAGTGTCTTTTGTTTTACTTAGATGCTATACACCTGTATAAAGTAGCTCTGTATTTGTTCTGTTTTTATTTCTATACTTTTCTTTTTTCCCCAAAACCAAATTCTAGCCAGATTATTTTAATGTACCCCCCCCTCACTCCTCTCCCTTTCCACATTTTTTTTCACCTTTTTTTCTTCCGTGTCTCTATTCTGATATCTATATTTCCGTATCTATATATATTATAACTTGGGCTTTCAATCATACAAATAATGGAACCTTAACTGACTCTGATATTAAAAGGATGAAAAGGACTGGAGGTTTTTTTTCTTTTTTTTTTTTTTTTCTTTTTCCTTTATTATATAGTATGGTATTTCGTGTGTTAATTTTACTTTGCTGTCTTCTGTGAGAAAGAAGATGGACAAAAATGCTTATGAATTTATCTAATCTGACCCTGTACTTTAAATCCTTTGATTGTCTTAAAAGCTCTTGGTGCCCTCTTGCACTTAGTGCACCTATCCAATTTTAGTCTTCTGGTTTCCATGGCTTCCAAACGTTATTCATTTTGTTTAATAAATATCATTACTGACACTCATCTTTCCAGTAGCTAAAGCAATTTTATCCAAGTGAATCCCACAATAGTTTCTGCAGTCTGACTTAATGTGATCCTGAAAATTAATTTCCCATGCAACTTCTGCCATTAGGAGTGAAGTGGTTACATGCTGAACTGATTTTCCTCAGAGTTCTGAACCCCAGTGCTGGCCTCACTTCTGGTCAACATAATTGTAGACAGACAGCAATAAAATATGCTTGAAGTGAAGAGCCTTTAAATGTTATAAGATCAATTATATTGGTTGGTCTTTTCTAGGAGCCAGCACTGACATAATCAGACTTGTGGGCTGCCATTATTAGCTGCTGAAAAATGCTCCCTTCTTTATCCAAAATTAATATACCCTCTTACAAATCACAAACTTTGTTTTACTACAAACAAGGATTATTGCTGTCTTTTACTGCTGCTATATTACAGCTACAGAAATATCTACTGAAATGTAGGTTGAGAAAAAATGCAGACAAAAAATACCATCAGGTAAGACATATTGCTATGAGATAGAGTTCAAATTTTGCTGAATAGATTTGTGCCTTTGATTAAGATTTTCTTTCCCCAAATACCAAATAAAAGCATATGTTCTCATGTCTTGAATACTGCCACAAATCTATAAGGACACAGTTAAATAAATCTGATTGATATGTATACAAAAGGTCAGTAGAAGGCTCAGTCCATTCACAGTTTGAGAAGACAAATTAAATAAATGAGGACAACTCATTATCACAGACACATGATCTGGTAAAGTCTGAATTACAGAAACATTAAGGATCATCAGTGTTATTTGCCATATTTAGGAAATCTAGTACTTCTGAAGAAAAAAACCTTGATGGTAAAGAGAAGTTGTATGTAATTCGTGTGTTTCTGTTTAGTAGAATCTTTCTTAACTCTGATAATTAGAAAGTAACAACGGGTATTGAAATTTTAAAATTTTTATGGTTTTCATATGTTACAAAACCTGGAAAAAAAGAAAAAAGAAAAAAAAGGCATGTTCTTTCCTTTTCATTCTATTGGTATAACTTGCTTGTATTTTTCAAAAGGGTAGTACTTTGAAAGACTGATACTTTCACGGAAAATAGGATGGCTGGATTTGAGTGCTTGATGGCACATTTCAGGGGAAAAAAACTAATGAAATGTTGTTACAAGAAAATTAAAAAGAGAGAGACAAATGAACCATGTACAGTAAATAATTGCTTTAGGAAAGTCAAAGAAGTCTCTAATAACTCAGTTTTACTAACTAAACTAAACACTAGCAGTTTACTTTTTAAAACAGCAAGTGTTTAAAATTAAGAAGCTTTGCAGAATTGCCATGGTTGTAGGTATCCGTGGGAATGAATAGCAATATGCACGTGTATAAAGTAGTAAATGGTTTGCACAAAATAGTCTTTTAAATCACTGTTTCAGAATTCCTACAGTTATTGTAAAATATTGACTTTCTTGTAGCAATAAATTCACTTTTGGGGTTGCTTGCCACTGTCTGAATACCAATGTGATGTAAATGAAGAAGTGACACTTGGAGATTGGCATTCTTCTTATGGTTGCCAGCCTTTCAGTTGGTACCAACTCACTGAATCCCAGTGATTTATATGCAGTGTGAAATCACTCTATCTACTAACTGCAGCAGATGTATTTGACCATAACATCAGATAGCATTCAGTAAGTAATTTTGTGTTGAACCATTTATTCAAATTCTTGACTTTTTGGCTCTGTTCACTAAGTTGCACAGAAATGAACAGAGGGCCTACCCTGGACTCTCTTTTCTTTTTGCTTCTAGTTTCAAACTAACTTTTAGTTAGTTTGTTAGCTTCAAACTAACAGTGAACCATTAATTCTGAAAGAAAATACATTTGGTCTCTTAAGAGACATTGGTTTAATGCTCTATGCGATTACTTCAGCTGCAGACACGCAGACAAAGACAGGTTCCACTCTTTTCAAGTCTGCTGTCATTCATCTGATAACGGACCCTGCAGCTTAAAAACACCTTTGTTTTATATAAATGTTGGAAATTAGTAATGGTTTATATATTAAAATTTCTGTTTCCACTTTGTCAGGAGGATTTTTAGCACATGCATGAAAGAGTACAGTAAAGGGAAACAATAAAAACTGTATTAGTTTAACAAGTACAGACTAAGACACCCTACACTGAACACATAAGATATGTGGTCCTGCTCTCTCTGTGAAAACTAAGAAGTAAACCAGTAGATAGCTTTTCAATTGTTTATTGTAACTTAATATTGCCTTCAAGGATATGAATGTCCACAGTTGAGTACATTGCATAACTTCATATCAATATATTTTTTTTTTCATAATGTTTCTACACAGTCTCATCCTTCCTCTTTTCTTCTTATTTTGGTGTGTTTGCTCTACAGACATAGCTATCAGGTCTCCTAGATTGCCTTTGGGAAATATATTGGGAGTGCCTCCAAAGGAAATAGAAATGCAGAGGAAAATCTACACAGCTATACGGATATGGAGAAGAATAAACCCCCTTAGCACTGCTAGAATTTTGCAGCATATATTATTCTCCTTCTTAGCATGTCTCTAGGCAGAAAGATCATATTACAAACATAAAACAGACTTTTTGTTTGTTTGTTTGTTTATTTGTTTGTTTTTTTTTTTTCTAGATGCTCAGACACTAGCCTCTAAAGTCCTTACAAAAAGGCTATATGCCAGGAAATTGGAGCAGAAGAAATACTACAAGGATGTTGAACAGTTTTCCTTCTAACTACAGAGACAATGTTAGATTACAAATAAAGAGTTTAACAACCTGACAGAAAAAAACAACTATGTTTTCTGTCCAATGTCTTTGGCCATGTTCATCTCTGAGGATTAATCCTGTAGGAGGTATAAAGGACAGCTAAAGCTAAAGAAAACTTCTGTTTCATGATGATGTTAGAGGTCCTGCCAGTTTGTAAACAGTATTGCGTTTGTACCAGTTCCTTTAGTAGTGTTAAAAATTGTTAAGATTTATTGTTTTAACAAACTACTATTTTTTGCTTTAGAAATATTCATACAGTATCTTTTCATAGAAATAAATTTCTACTGTTTCACTGCCAGTGGAAAAAAAATCCCAAGGAACAGGCTCTCCACCTCAGTTTCACCTCAGAAACTTGACCATCTGCAATAAAATGAAATGTCCTGAGACCAGGAGTGGCAGTGTGCTCATGAAGCTCCATAAACCCTAGGACAGTGATCATTTGTGAATAGCTTCAAAATGAAAGACGAAATAACCTGCTCACTGTAGAATTAGCTTCCAACAGACATCTCACTTATTTATTTATTTATTTATTTATTCATTCATTCATTCAAATGGGCACCATAAAGTTGATTTTTCTTAGTTTAATTACTTATTTACATTTCTTTTTATTTCCAGAACTGATATCAAAGTCTTTATGATTGTTATAAAACCTCTTTTTCATATGGCAGAGAACTATCGGTGAACTCTGTGTCAGGTGAGTGAGCCCTGGAGTGGCACAAGCTGGCAGCTGATTTTTTTTTTCCCCACAATTTTATATTTCATAGAATCATAGAATAGTTTAGGTTGGAAGGGACCTTAGACACTATCTAATTCCACCCCCCTGCCACTGACAGGGACAAGTCCTACTAGACCAGCTTGCTTAAAGCCCCTTCCAACCCAGCCTTGAACACTTCCAGGGATGGGGCTTCCCACTTCTCTGGGCAACAAGTTCCAGTGCCTCACCAATCTTTGAATAAATTATTTCCTCCTGAGCAACCCCAACTTCCTCAACCTCTTTTCCCAGGAGAGATTTTCCAGACCTCTGACCATCTTGGACCTGTTCTAATAAGTCTATGACCTTCTCATGCTGGTGGCCCCAAAGCTGAATGCAGCACTTCTGGTGGGATCTCATGAGAGCAGAGCAGAGGGGGAGAACCACCTCCCTCGACATGATGGCCAGGCTACTTTTGATGTAGCTCAAGATATGGTTGGCTTTCTGGGCTGCAAGCACACATTGTTGGCTCATGTTGAGCTTCTCATCAATATATTTCAATATATTTTATTTTGAATACCTACATATGCAAATAATTTTATTAGACTGCTAGCCTATGAAGGAAAAAAAAAAAAAGGACAAAAAAAAAAAGGAAACCTGCTAATAACTGTAAATAAATGGATCAAAAGTTTTTGGTAAGTGGATTTTTCTTTTAAATAGCATTCTCTTTCTGACTTCTGAAAAATGATTAGTAAAGGAGAGAATTCTGTTTATAATCACTCTGAATTTGCTGTTGTGGGGCACATGGAAGGCTTTTCAAGTGTTCTGAGGTCATTCTAATTGAGAACAGGCAGCTTTAGGTTCCAGAAAAATAGTAATTTTTACTGTTCCTTTTAAATTGCAGATAACTTTTGTGGTTTGATGTTATGGAATGTCAGTTCAGCTGTGAAGTTTTGTGATGTGATACAGCATGTTTAAGAGCATATTTCACTCTTGACAATAATAATACAACATTAATAATTTTCACCAAGAATCATAAAATCTGGTTTAAATTTACTGCTATTTAGACAGGTTTTTCAGAACAGTAAGAATTAGCACATCATGTCATGATTTCAATTTAGGAAAAATATAATTAGGAGTTGTTAAAAGACTAAGATGAAATGTGAAAATGCTATGAAAATACTACTTTGTGTGTTCAAAGACAATGAATATTTATTTTGCAGGGGTTGAAGACTGTTTGGATGCATGTATGATATTTATTTGTGTATATATATATATATATATACATATATTTATTTATTTATTTTGCCTGAAACATATTCTAACTTAATCTGTATTTTAATATTAATGTTACGTAAGTTTGCAAGAGGCACAGAACTAAAGTTTGCTCAGGCTAACTTCCATTTCCTGCTGTCAACCTTCTGATTCTCACTGATACAACACATGCCAAAGAAATCTTGCCTATGTGTACAAGTGTGAAGTTGAGGGGCGGCTGTAGGGTGGATGGGTGCACACATTTCTTTCTTTGTTTCTATTTATATCTTCCTTTCTCAGCTGACAGAAGGTGACAAACACCTAGCTGTGTAAGCTGGAAAAGGATATGCTGCAGATTCACACATCCCCAAAGAGAAATGAGAAGGGATGTGAGAGAAAACCATTTTTTCCAAGATTATTGGGCAGACAGTCTTACTACAGATTTTAAGAAGTGCCAATGCAAATCATTCATTTTAAACAACAAATTCACAGAATCACAGAACTGTAGGGATTGGAAGGGACCTCGAAAGATCATCGGGTCCAACCCCCCTGCCAAAGCAGGTTCCTCAGAGCAGGCTGCCCAGGTAAGTGTCCAGATAGGCCTTGAATATCTCCAGAGAAGGAGATATTCCACAACCTCCCTAGGCAGCCTGTTCCAATGCTCCGTCATCCTCACCATGAAGAAGTTCTTTCACATGTCACTGTGGAACTTCCTGTGCTCTAACTTGCAGCCATTGCCCCTTGTCCTATCCCCACAAACCACTGAGAAGAGGTTGGCTACATCTTTCTGTCCGCCACCCCTGGGAAATTTATATATACTGAGGAGATCCCCTCTCAGTCTTCTCTTCTCCAGGCTGAACAGACCCAGGTCTCTCAGCCTTTCTTCATAGGGAAGACGCTCCAGGCCCCATACCATCTTTGTGGCCCTCCGCTGGACTCTTTCCAGGAGATCCCTGTCTTTCTTGTACCGGGGAGGCCAGAACTGGACACTGTACTCCAGGTGAGGTCTGACCAGGGCAGAGTAGAGGGGGAGGATCACCTCCCTTGACCTGCTGGCCACACTCCTTTTAATGCACATCAGGATCCCATTGGCCCTCTTGGCCACAAGGGCACAGTGCTGGCTCATGGTCAACCTGTCGTCCACCAGGACCTCCGGGTCCTTCTCCTCAGAGCTCCTCTCCAGCAGGTCATCCCCCAGCCTGTACTGATACTTCGATTTTTTGTCTTCGAATTGTCTTCCTTACCCATTTGTTGGAGAGATCTGATGAGTATCAGATGAGTATCATCTCATCTATGTTTTCTCTTAAGTGATAACTATACTTGCATAAAAATGTAGTGTTAGTGAAATATTTTTCTAATTTGGCTATACTTTAATGCTTTCCTTTGGAGAGGGTTGCTGAGTATAGAAAAATGCACCTGAAAATAAGTTTCTCCTTACTAGCAATTTTTTGATTTATTATTGTTATTATTGTTATTATTATTATTATTAATTACTTTTATTATCTCTTGCTGTTACAAAGACAAAAAATCCTTTTCTTACAGCTCTGACAGCAGTTAAGAGAGATAAGATAACCTATCCTTAAACATATTCATGTGATAACAAAATTTTAGGGATATTAGCATGTGTGTTTGTGGAGAAAACTAACAGATTTTTCATCTTCAAGTTGCATCTTAACTTGATTTGTCTCGATATATGACTCAATTCATGTCTTAATATAGTTGCCATGCAATGCAAGGAGCTGTGTTGCCCATGCTACTTAGATTGCAAGATACATTCAGTGCCATCAGCTCTTGCAGAGGAGAGACAGAACTCAAAGCTCAGATCTGGGTTCAGTTCTGTAGAGGCAACACATTTAATTGGCGCTTACACAAACTCTTAAGGACACAAAGTTCCTATATAATTGCTTTAGCTCTTTATTTGCAAAAGCATTTATTTCAAAGACCTTTAAAGGCCTTTCAGAAAGTTGCGTATGGAATGGTTTTCATTTTATAATTTCAGCTTTCTTAGCAAAATATGATTACCTGCGAATATAACGTTAAAGTTCTTTGTGGAAGTATCAAGATGCACTGAGATTAAAAACAACCAAAAAACAATAGAGAAAATGAACAACCTGTACATTTATATGAAATATTTATTGGGCTTCCCTTTAAATGAGGTCAATATTAGAGATATGCCGCATTGACTTTCTTGTATATCACATTACACTGGATGGTATGTCTCATTACACTATGTTATCTCTTCACGGTATTGTAGTTTGCACAGTGACAGTGAGAGTATAATGTGATGATATACTGTAGCTGTGAAATCCTATTAAATGATGACACTCTAGGGATTCCATAAAATACACCATTTTACTAATCTCAGTTTCAGAACCTGTAGAAGACTGCTGAGGGAAACACTTGCTTTGAAAGGATTCTTTGGGTTTACTTACCTGATTTGTGACCATACTGCTTACTGCTGAAACCGGTATTTCCGTATGGTTCTGCTATTGGAGTTGATACCTAGACTTTGCCTGTCTACTGCAGTAATGCCCCAGTAATCCATTAACTGCATGCTGTTAAAGGAGTGAGAACACTTGCAGAGATGGTCATTTAATTTAAAAAATTACAAATGACTCCACTTGATGCTTGATCCTATCTATGCAGCAAGCTGAGAATTTACGAGACAGATTGACCTGGGAAGGCTATGAACATCGACACTTTAAAAGCAACAACAACAAAACAAACATAGGAAACTTTCCTATATCTCTATTTTTCTCAAAAAGTGTCAAAGCAAGTCTGTGTCCATATTTATTTATTTATTTATTTATTTATTCATTTTTTATTTTTTATTTTTCTTATTTTAAGTCCTCTAGAACAGTTACCAACATGAAATGCAAAGTGATCAATCATCTGGTATTGCCAGGCATATTTAACCTTGAATTACTATGATTCGTACACTGAATTTCTAATCTGATCATATAGGAGATGGCTACTTTTAACCTTCATCATTTCCAGCAACATATGTATCTCATTGCTTAAAGAGCTTCTTAAAATGTTATGTATCTATGACAGATATAAAGCTTAACAGTTGGCATATTATTAACAAATGTTTTCATTTTAGATGATGTGGCATTGAATCTCCAATAAGTTATCATCTGTATTATACAAACTGGACTGATGCCTTGACAAGCCTTCTTTGTGAGGAATATCTCACTTTGCTATTTACCTGTCATGAAACAGAATAGTTGTAGAAGTGCTGTAGTAGAGGACTTGGGGTTAGATTTTTATTTTTTCTTCTCATTTTAAAGTAGGCAGCCATATATAATTGTTAAGTATATTTTATTTTTTTAGAAGGGAAGAACATCTTAAAATATTTTTTGAGAAGTGTAAGTGCTTCATCATATCTGGTATTTGGGTCTGACATTTTTGTCATCTCAGTACTTCAGGAACCATCTCACACAGACAATTAAAAATTACTTTCCCCCCCCTTTTCTCATCAATATATGTATAAAATTAAAAATTTCACCTTTCATAGAATCACAGAATCATAGAACAGCTTGGGTTGGAAAGGACCCTAAAGATCATCTAGTTTCAACCCCTCTGCCATGGGCAGGGACACCTCCCACTAGATCAGGCTGCCCAAAGCCCCATCCTACCTGGCTGTGAACACCTCCAGGGGTGGATCATCCACAGCTTCCCTGGGGAACCTGTGCCAGTGCCTCACTATCCACTGAGTGAAGAATTTCCTCCTAATATCTAATCTAAATCTTCTTTTTTTTTTTTTTCTGTTTAAAACTATACCCTCTTCTCCTATCATTATCTGCCCAAGTAAAAAGTTGCTCTCCATCTTCCCCTCCCCACCCCTCCCCCCCGCCCCCCCCCCTCCTTGAAGTGCTGAAAAGCTGCAATGATATCTTTTTGGAGCCTTCTCTTCCCTTCTCTTCTTCAGGCTCTCTCAGCCTTTCTTTGTAGGAGAGATACTTCAGCCCTCTGATCACCTTTGTGACCCTCTGGACCTGCTGTAACAGGTCCTCGTTTTTCTTGTTCTGGGAACACCAGACCTGTAAGCACGACTCCAGGTGGGGCCTCACAAGGGCAAAGCAGAGAGGGACAATTCCCTCCCTTGACCTGATGGCCACTCCTTTGTTGATGCAGCCCAGGATGCAGTTGGCCTTCTGGGCTGCAAGTGTACACTTCTGGATTGTGTCAAGCTTTTTGTCCACCAGAACGCCCAAGTCCTTCTCAGTAGGGGTGCTCTCAATGAGTTCTTCTCCCATTCTGTACTCTTGTCTAGGATTGCCCCTACCCGGGTGCAACACCTTGCATTTGGACATGTTGGACTTCATGAGGTTCACATGGGCCCTTTTCATGGGCCTACTTTTCTAGCTTGTTCAGATCCTTTCCTGTCTTCTCCAGTGGGGTTGATATTTTCTGCTTTTTTATGATGACTTCTGTACCTTGAACAACCTCAGAATGCTCATATTGGCGTATCTCAAGAATCTGCTTTTCACTTTCCGTAAGGTTAATGAACCATTTAGGAATGCCACACAGGGATATGCCCTGAGGCACTGTGGTAATGTCTGACAGGATGTCTTGAAGAATAGAGTCAGGTACACAGAACAATTTTCCCCTTGGATAGTGTGGGACCTGAGCATGATATAAGTGGTATGGAATAAGAGGTGAAGATTGTTCTTCACAGAGGCTCATATGGTGCTGTTTTGGATTTTTGTTGAAAATAGTGTCGATAACACACTAATATTTTAGTTGTTACTGAGCATTGATTATACAGACACAAGAACTTTTCTGTTTCTCATGCTGACCAGCCAGTGCAGAGGCTGCAGGTGCAGAAGATAGGACAGCCAGGACAGCTGACCCAGACTGGGCAAAGGGATATCCCATACCATATGTCATCATGCTCAGCAATAATACCAGGGGGACATTTAGAGTGACAGTGTTTGTCTTCCTAAGAAACTGTTATATGTGATGGACTCTGCCTTCCTGGAGGATGCTGAACTTCTGATAACTTGCTTATGGGAAGTAGTGAATAAATTCCATATTTTGCTTTGCTTGCCTATGCAGCTTTTGTTTCACCTATTAACCTGTCTTTATCTCAAACCCCAAGTTCTTGCACTTTTACCTTTCTGATTCTCTTCCCCAACCCACTGTGGGGGCAGTGAGTGAGTGGCTATGTAGGACTTGGTTGCCTGCCAGAGTTAACACACAAAAATAGGGTAGACTGGAAGAATGGAAATGGATGGTCAATGACTGTTAAATCTGTCCCCTGCATCTGAACAGCTCCCATGTGACAGAGTATTTATATCATGAATTTACTATACTGAAATTGACTGTATATTGCCTTTCACGGGGTAAATAAAGTGAGAAGATACAAATTAATGCATGAATACTTTTCCATAGTTTTACTGGAAATCATTAATAATAATTTCCATGTTAATTTACTTCTGAAAGCTAATGAGAGAACCATCAATTCTTTGTATTTCTGTATTATATCCATGCCTTTGATTATCTCCTTCATTACCTTCTCATACTGCAGTACATCTTGATCTATGTGTACTAGTCATTCTATAGATCTTGAATTTGCGGAAGCATTTTCTGTCAAAAATTTGGTAGAGTAATAATATCTCCTGACCAGTTGTGCTCTAACAATAGATCTAGTTAACTAGAATTTAGAAATATGTTTTAGTTTCTGACATATTTTATCAATAGCTACTGATTTATTATTTTAAAAAGTTTAATCAAGTTATTTTTTCCCAGTTATTTATATTACCATTTAAAAAGCTGTTACTGTCTTGTAGTAATTTCTCATTTATCTGCTTGACTTCACATGAGCCCTTTTAAAGCAACCTCTGAAAAAGGATTCTGGTGAATCTTCTACTGCCTCTCTGATGTGAAACTTCACTGATTAAAAGTTTACAGACAAGATATTTTTTTCCTTCTGGTCACAATGTTAATACAAATAAAACACTGATTTATACCTTCCTTTGCAGCAAAATTTTGGGCTTAGCCATTTTAGATTTTTCCTAAACGTCATGATATTATTTAGAGCTTAAAATTTCTTTCAAATATTAGTAAAATGTGAGTTTTTCACATATTAAAATTTTCAGTTTTTCTTTTCTATGGATTCAGTTAAATGTTCCTCAGAAACATTCACTTTTTGGTTTTGAACTTGTGAATTGGGGTTTCTTGGGACTTGCAGTATATCCTAAGTGATTTGTCCAGGCCTTACATTTGCCCTCATGATGTGAGTTCTTATTACACCTTAGATAAGACTTGCCCAAGTAAAACTTGCCCAGGCTATGAAGGCTGGACAACTCTAATCATTTGCCAATACAAACTAAGCATAAACGTTGCAGTTGAGATTTCTTTTTCATTTTGTTTTTTTGTTGTCCTATGTTTGTGCCACTCAGATAAGGGCAAATAATAGAAAGTCAAAATGTCTTTTGACATAATGATCTTTGGACACAATGTCCATGGTTCATTCATCTACTTAACCCCTAAGAAGCTGTGGTCATCTCTGATCAAATGGATTCTCAGCTGATTTAAAGATAATAGAATGGGTTCATTGGAAACCAAACAAGTTTCTAAGCTGTCCACTGAATACCAATAACAGTGAAAAGTTTTCTTAATCATGCTAAAATGTTTCAGTTTGTTTCTGCATTGCTGAAAAGATTATTAATTATGAGTGTTTTTCCATGTACTGACAACTTTTCATTAGTGATGGATGACTTCCAAAACGTTAAGCCATGAATAACCATGTTAATGTTTATACTAGGTTGATTAGAACAGTAAAGCAGATTCTGCAATGCTTGGTTCTTTATGTGAAGCAAACTGCTGTGACTGGGTGGCATAAATAGGGCACTATTTATGTGCTATGCTAGAGCACTGTGACATGGTCCAGGTCACACTGTGCCATTACGGTCCAGCAAAAGACATGGACTCTGAGGGCTCTCTTGGCAAGCAGATGCTGGCATATTCTAGTCTGACCCTACTGCATTCCCAGATCCCAATGCATTCTGAATAGTTTCCTAAAATACATGTTATACACCTAAATAATTTCAATGGCAAATGCTGAGTCAGCTACATTTTAGGGGATTTATGTTGAGCTTCTGATATCACCTGAAAGAAGTACTAACATATGGAAAAAATAGTCTTGCTACAAAAATGTGTTCACTAAAATCCCTTCCAGAGATTCCTTTAGGCTACCATGATATCCTGACAATAATGTTTAATCCTGTGTATCTTTTCTGACTTCCTCCATTCTTGCTCAACTTCAGGGAAATTATGAGCCATTTTCTTTAATTTACAGCTGTGAAAATGGAGTTGCTGCTTATTACTGTGTATGTTGCCAGAAAAATGGTATTTAGTGGTGTGCTTACAATAAAATAATTTTATAAATATTTACACCTGCTGCTATACTTCTTTGTAGTCCAGTGTTGGCTGAAAAAATTGAAAGAACAATTCTGCAGTTTAATATAAAAGAAAATATCAATTCTTCAGTTTAATATAAAATAAAACTTTTAATGTTGAAACACAAAAGCTACCAGATGCTGAAGATGTTCTTTGACAAAACATTAATTTTTTCTCTAACTAGTGTAATCATTACTAGCCATAAAATCTACAGATCATTTCTCCCTATTTTATAACACACTCCTATTATACTTAAAAGGACTAGTGCTTCTCACTTCTCTGTTTTGCAGCTTCTGCTGAGCAAACAGGCGAAAAAAGCAGAGGAGGTAAAGCCTTTTGATTGGGCAGTTCTGCTGTTACTATAGAGACTTGAAAAACTCAACTAAATATACCTCTTAAAATGTCAAACACAGGAAGCAGGAGGGAAATTTCAGTGGAAAGAGATATGAAAAGCATAAAGCTGTTATATTAGCTAAACTCACTGTGCCACTCCTTCATTCATTATAGGTTAAGTAAATCCTGCTTCTGAACCAAAGGGAATTATTTCCTTCAAATATGGGCTTTCAATTACCTCTGAGATATGAACTCTAATCTCTTTGGTAGAAGATGAAAATTAACTGTATCTACCAATGCCAGTTTTATATGAAGCTTAATTAATTTGGATTTCATTTTTCTTCTCACTTTAATATTTTTTTTTTTAAGTAAACACTTGAGAAATAGCTTTGTAATACGCAGAACACTAGGCATACCTCTGATTTTATTATCAAGGGTTACGAATGAGCCAAATTCGTAACCCTTGACATTTTTCTTATTAACCATTTTCTGTAGCGAGGGTGGACTTTCAGCAAGGGTCCAGTAAACAGCAAAAGGAGGCCAACAAAGTCATGGGAGTATGCTGGCTTTGCTGCATGCCTGTGGTATGCTGAAAGCTGAGACTGCCTAGTGAGGAAAGCCTCTGGATTCCCTCTCAGCTTTGCCCAGCACTTGCCTGTACCAACATCCCCCTTGCTATTGACTTAAGAAGCTTAAGGGGAACCATACGAAGAAGGGACTTTGCTGTTTACTGTGATGCCGAACTATGGACTGCTCCCCCTCCTCCCCTCCCCACCCTCCCAACATAATACTATAGAGCAACATCTTTTCTTTTTATTTTTTTCTATTTTATTTTAAATAGGAAATAATGCATGCACGATGAAATAGGTATATAAGATGAAAATTGTGAGTGGTTTGCAGAAGAATTAATATACTGTTGCCTAAAAGACCAACAGGGATCAATTCTAGGATTAATATCCTGTCAGTTCTTGGTAGCCCTGTTGTGTAGACTAAAACACTTTGGCTGCAGTGGATATATTAAGTGCAGTATGTATTTTGTGGTCTAGAGTACTGGGCTATGGGCCAGGATTCTTAGGTTCCTTAGCCCTTTCCCAGATTTTGAGAAATACTTTGGAGAATTTCACTTGATGTTCCTTTCTTTTGCTTGTTGATCTATGAAACAGCCACCATGATAGTGAGTAAAAATATTCTATATACTTTAGGATTAATATTTTAGCAGTTAATCTTGAAAATTCATGGAATATTGTAATTCCTTATATCTGAAGGAATAAAATACTGTAATGAATTAAGAGCTGTTGAAAAAAACACATTTTTTTTCTTCACAACTTGGCTTATTTTTTATGTTGGAGTGTAGTAGATTTTGTTTGTTCATTTGTTTGTTTTTGTAAAAAAAATATATATTTGAAAATGAGGTTTCCTATGCAAGTATAAGCACTTGTTAATATCAACCATTTTTATTACATTTAAGATCTAATGCTAATTTTTAATACAAATGTAAAGCATCGCTAAATGTGTGGAAAAGTGTGAGTTTTACTGGCTGGGTCTATGTCTTATAAACTAAAATATTTCAGAGGTACGGGTTTTATAAAAATGGAAAATTCTACTAATACCTTTATGTAAAACAGCTAGAAAATGAACACAAGGAACATGTGAAAATTATTTTTTTTCTCCCTGTTTATAAGAAAGGAGGGTGAGATATATAAACTTGGGCAGTGACATAGTGCCTAATCCCTGGCTAAAAGAAGACAGATAACACAAGATGCTCTACAGATGTGATGGACAAATCACTCATAACCAGCAACCTTTTTTCATCTCAGTTTCTGTCAAATTAGTAAGAATAACTGCTGAAGATCTCTGTTTACTTCCCCAGAAGTTATCATATATCTATAAAAATACTATGATCTATTTTATTGATAAACAGCACCCTTAGAATTAATGTATTTGAGAACAAACTCTTTCTATGAGGCTATTGCCTCAAAAAATCTTGTCATTGGCTATCCAAGTGACCAACTTTGGATGATAGCTGGACAACATTTTGAAATTTAATCAGGAACATTACTTTGGTAATTACTGTAGGGAAACAGCTTCAAACGTTGTTGTCCTTACACAGATTCAGAAAAAAAGATTAACAGTTTGGATGTATGTCACTGATATTAAAGACTATACTGGGTTTAATGTTAAAGGACTAGTGTTAGCTCCTGCAGATGTTCTGAATAATACTAAAAAACAGTTAGAAGAAACATGGTATATCTTTCATTTGTTTAGGTCTTCAGAAAGAAATATGTGAGACTGCATCTACTATTTTGTACGTTTGCATGTGCTAGCAAACAAGAAATTCTTGTTACCCCCAAATATTTGTCTTTGTTTTTATCTAGATATGACTCTGAAAAATAATATGTAGAATACCTTAGTGAAATAAACACATCTTAGATCATTTTTACATTTCTCCCTACTGTTATTTATTTTATTTTATTTTATTTTATTTTATTTTATTTTATTTTATTTTATTTTATTTTATTTTATATATATATTTTTTTTCCTCCTGTAAAGTGTAAAACCCTCCAGAGATATACTGGGCTGAGTAGGTCAAAATCTCTGTCCTTCCAGTTTTTGCAAAATACCAGTGGTAACTTTTTGGATTGTTACATCAAAATTATTTTTAGGTCTCTGAAGAGGGTTCAGACTGTAGTGTCAGTAGCAACAATGTCAGCTCTACTACATCTTCAAAGAGGGCATTTTGCTAGTCTGACACATGGGCTGAAAAAGCCTTACATATACAAATCTATGTTTTCTTTCTAATTTATTTTTGGGGATGAGGTAGAATTTGAGATGAATCTATCTATCTATCTATCTATCTATCTATCTATCTATCTATCTACTAATTTAAATAGGAGAAAAACAAACTTATACGACATATATGTGCATCCAATTAACTTTTTTTTTTTTTCACTTTAATTTAGCCCCCAGAGAAAAAGATACATACCGATCTTTTCCCCTGTTTTGTGGTTTCCTATAGTAGTAAGTTTTTTACAGTATGTCATCATCTAAAAAGAGCAAATTGCCTATACTAAAATAATTGTAAAGCAGTCAAAGTTTCAGACTGCATGTGTTTTTTATATTTTTTAAATTACAACCTTAACAAATAATGTTATTTTTCTTGTTCACAAGACTATAAAGGATTGTAGAAAAATGAATAAAGAATTTTCCTGAAAACAATATTTGATTGACTGCTGTTTCTTCTATGCTTTTAGAAAAAATGTTTTGAGTTTATGTAATGCTGTTGGCAGAAAAATCTCCTGTTATTTCTGTAGGTGAGAAATAATTAGAGAAGAAGAGGACATAAATGAGATTACCATCATAATAATACTAGGGGGTGTTCTAATATATTGAAGGAAGAGAAAACTCCTTGAGAGAGCAGAAAGGTTATAGATAAGAGAAACATGATTAAATTCCATTTTGGACTTGCTAGTGAAAACTTAAATGAAATGTACTGTCTGTGACTCTTACCAGTTACTTCTGTTTCAAAAAAAATTGGAACAAGGGGACACCCACAGAGGTGCTAATTCACAACCTTATGTGTGTATGGTGTGTTTGGGGGGGGGGGGGGGGGAAGGTGATAAGCATGAAAGCCAGAGAGCTTTTAGAATGAAATAGAGTCACTCTGTGAAAGAAATGGTGACATTTTCACAGATTTGATAGAATTTAAGCATTCAGCTAACAATTTCAGACCAAATTCAGCTTCTGTTCAACTCCGCACAGGAAGGACCCATTATTTTGACGTTGACTTAAGACCACAAAAATGGTATGCAACTGAAAAAGTTGTGTCTACTAAACTTTACAACTTTTGCCACAGTGCACAGCTCAACAAGTTCTACATTATCTCAGTGAGACAACTGCTCTTTCAAAATGTATAAGTACGCATACGTAGAAATGACTCATGATGTACATTTACATTTTGAACTAATTATTATTTAATGAGTGTCTGATTTAAAACAACAAAAAAAAATCAGAAGAGGTAATTTCCTTTTGTTTTATTGCAATAATAAGAGTCACATAAAGTCAGCTGTGTAAATGTGTATTCTTCTTTTCAGGCTTGTTGTTCTAGGCAGAACTAGGAGCACTATTTTTAGAGTTGCCTGATACTCCCCGCTGTGTAAAGCTACATCTATTATATCAGCTTTGTCAATCTTTCCTGAAAATTATTATAGTAAACATCTTTCTGAATGTTTCTGAAATTTTGCAGCCCTAAAAGTGCAGTCATGACAATGAAACGAGAAAAAAAAAAAAAACAACACAAAAAAACACTACATTTTGTTGTCTTAAATATTCCTTGAGATACAGAAAAATGTTTTAATACATTGAAATGCCCTGTGCAGTGATCTAACAACCTCATACTGTGTAGGTATTAGCTCTTTTGTCAGGAATGACCCTTTTGCCATCTCTGTGATTTAAAATTGAACTTAATTACATACTTTAAACACTTGAAACTTACTGCTGAAGATCAACAGGTGATTCTGCAAGTAATTCACCACTACTGTGTGTGCTTAATCTCTTTGGTATATTGGATAGTGCTCATGTCTGCTGCTGTTCTCAACTGAAGCAGATTGGTTGTTTTAGAAAAGACCAATGAAGGGGCATTTGAAAAGCAGAAGGTGACATTTGAAAACCATACCACTGTACAAACAAGGTACCACATCTATGCTCGTTTTTTGATTCTGATACCATGAGTTCCTTCTGACCCAAGTGCTGTAATCACAGCACTTCTCCAGGCTTATCAGCATAGGCAAAAACAAGATGCTTTAGCTTAGATGGAGTGGTCACATAATTATAGATTCTGGTACCTACACAGAGTTTTTCAAAACTGTCTCCTTGGTTTGGTGTACTTCATATTGCATAGTTTAGTGTGGACATGCATTTAAATATGAAGGAAAGAAAAATAGTTTATTTCCTTCCTTTATTAATTTTCATTAGTTTTAATTTATACTAGCAGTTTTTTAATTGTATTTTTTATTTTAGACTGTCATACACCCTTCTTCAAAATGGGATACAGAAACAATTCTCATTCAAGCGATGACTACATTGAGACTTGTACAAAACTGCTGATGAGTAGGCTATATTAAAGCTCCTTTATCATGTGAGGCATTTAAGTCTTGGACAATCACATTGAAGGCTAAATTAATGGTGCATGTTTGACTACTGCTTTTCCATATATATATATATGTAAATATACACTTATATAGAAAGAAGTAAAAATGGAAAAATACTGGGATAAACTGTCCTTTATTCATGTAAGAGACCAATGTAACCACCTCAGCAACCTTTATGTTAACATAAAAGGAAGGTACTTTCTGAAAGCAATTTATGTATCAGTAGAAATTTTCTTATGGTGGGAAAGGTTCACTGCATATTTCTTTCCACAGCTGTAAAGAGAAACTAAAGAACTAAATTATTCCACACACATGACAAAGGAATCATCTACGTAAGCTAAATTGAAAATATTCACTGCATAGTATAAAGTATATATACTATCTATATATAGTATATATACTATATATATATACTATCTATATATAGTATATATACTATATGTACTATATATGTACTATATGTACTATATATATACTATATATACTATACTATACCATGTATGTACTATATATACAATATATATATAGTATAAATATATTTCCCTCTCAATCAGTCATCTAAACTCCCTTTACAATCAATGGAGTTCTATGACAATTAGATTGAGCCAGTTTAAATATCTACATTACTCAAATGAGAGATGAGTCGTGCCCTGCTCTTTCTATGGGATGCTATATAACTTAGATAGTGAGTTTAGGCATAGATATCAAGCCGACTGAGATAATTTCTGTACTTAACATTAGTAATGATAGAAAAATGTTAGGTGAACTGTGATAATCATCTTTTTTTTCCATGTCTAAGGTAATGAAACGCCGCTGTGACATGCCTAGCTGCACATGGCAGCTAGGGATTTTTTTTGGATGCTGCAGAGGGAGTTCTGAGGGATAGAGGAGGGTTGGTCAAGGTCAGTGAGATTTCAAGCACCTCAGAAAAGTTGCACAGGCTGAAATATTGGATCCTCCATCCTCCATGCATAACCAAACTGACCTCAGAGATGACCCTGCTTTGAGCAGGAGGTTGAACTAGAGTCAACAAGATGTCCTTTCCAGTCTGAGTAATTTGTATTGGGTTTACATGGCAAAGGTTTGGTAGCAAAGGGGTTTAGAGGGGTGGCCTCTGTGAGAAGAATCCAGAAGCTGCCCCATGTTAGATAGTTTCAGTTGGATCCAAAGGAATCCACATCTGGTTAGAGCCAAGCCAATAAGTAATGTTGTTTGTGCCTCTGTGACAGTGTACTTAAGGAAGGGAAAAAGAACTGCTGCGCAACAGCAGCTGGGAGAGTGAGGAGTGGGAAACAGCCCTTCGGAAACCAAGGTCAGTGAAGGAGGGGGAGGCTGTGCTCCAGGTGCTGGAGCAACAGTTCACCTGCAGCCTGTGGAGAGGCCCCTGGTGGAGGATGCTGTCCCCCTGCAGCCCATGGGACCCACATTGAGCAGATCTCCATGCTGCAGCCTGTGGAGGACACCCCGGTGGAGCAGGTGGATATGGCCTGGAGGAAGCTGTGGTCCATGGAGAACCCCTGCTGTTGCAGGCCCCTGGCCAGAGCTTCAGCCTGTGGAGAGGAGCCCATGCAGGAGCAGGTGGTCTGGGGGGAGCTGCTGCCCATGGGGGACCCGTGCTGGAGCAGTTTGTTCCTGATGAATGGACCCTGTGGTACGGAGCCATGTTGGAGCAGTGCTTGAAGAGCTGCTGCCTGTGGGCAGCCTCCCCAGGTTCAGTTCGGGAAGGACAGCATCCCGTGGGAGCTACCCCACATGGAGCAGGGGCAGAGAATGACCAAGAAGGAGTGATAAAGGAGAAATGCTATAGACTGACCACAGCCCCCATTCTCCCAATCCCCTGAGCTGCTTCAGGGGGAGGAGGTAAAGGGTAGATGACGGGAAGGTGTTTTTAGTTTTTCTTTGTATCTCACTTCCCTAGCTTGTTAGTAATAGTCAATAAATTTTATTAATCTCCCTATGCTGAGTCTGTTTTGCCTGTGACAGTAACTGTTGATTGATCTCCCTGTCCTTATCTCAACCCATGAACCTTTTCCATCATATTTTCTCCCCCTTTCTATTTGAGGAGGGGGAGTGAGAAAGCAGTTGTGGTGGAGCTCAACTGCCCAGCTGAGTAAAACCAACACATAGTGACATGCAATACCACCAGAGAGAGTTCAAAAATGTGTAAAGAATGTGACATACTAGCTGTTTATTGAAATCCTAGAAACCTAATATAAAAACAATATGTTCTACATGAAGGGAAAGAGACAATATACATGTATGCCTTCTTTTTCTATTTAGTATGTTTTCCACCTGTTGGTGATATGTTTGTTGTAGAAACAATTTTTATAATAAACTAATAACTTCTCTCCAAAATCACTTCAAGTCTGCTTCCTCAAATAAATCATTATTGGCTGCACAAATTTAAAACACTTAGACAATGAAGGAGAACATGTGATAAAACTAGATATTTTGGGGGTTTTTAATCAGGTCATATTTACATATAAATGGGTTTCACTTCTTAAACAGTTTATTTAAGTGTTCACTCCAGTATAGCTAACAAGCTATATGACCATGTAAATTTTTCGATTGGCCAGTTACATTACTAAACTGTAGTCACAAGTAGCTGTCCTGGTTTCAGTTAGCACAGAATTAATTTTCTTCCTAGTAGCTGGTGGAATGCTGTGTTTTGGCTTAGGATGAGAAGAGTGCTGATAACACCCCGATGCTTTAATTGTTGCAGAGCAGTGCTTATACTAAGCCAAGGACATCTCAGCCTTTTGCTCTGTCCTGCCAGCGGGCAGGCTGGGGGTGCAGTAAGAGTTGGGAGGGGACAGACCCAGGACAGGTGACCCAAACTAGCCAAAGGGGTATTCCATACCATCTGACGTCATGCTAAACAATATATAGGGGTGGCTAGCTGGGGGGAGGGGGGCCGGACTGCTCGGGGTTAGGCTGGGCATCGGTCAGCGAGTGGTGAGCAATTGCATTGTGCATCACTTGTTTGTACATACTATTATTACTTTCCTATTATCACCATTGTATTATTATTGTTATTATTTTATTATTATTTTGTTATTATTATTTTCCTGTCTTATTAAACTGTCTTTATCTCAACTCACGGGCTTCACTTTCCATTTCTCTCCCCCGTCCCAGAGAGGGAGGGGGGAGGGTGAGCGAACGGCTGCGTGGTGTTTAGCTGCCGGCCGGGTTAAACCACGACAGTAGCTATGGCCTGGTCATTATTTTAAGGAAGACTCTCACTAAGAGGAATGCATAGGAATTACTGGTATGCATTGACAGTTAAAACAGAATTGCCAGTTGGACTTAACGGTCATTTACAAGTATTTAATGATGGTGATCTTTTGGCTTTTGAAAAAAGTTTACTTTGGACCTCCTCAGTTATCAGCAAAGTAGCTGCCTTATCTAAACTAGTGATCTAGCCACCTCTGTGGAAAGAGAGAGCAAAACACCTTGAAAGGGATGTTTCTTCAACCCATTCTCATTCTCTGGAAGAATTTTCTTTTCTGACTCTAGACAAATTTCCAGCAGCTAAGTAAAACTACATATTAACTTTCACATGGTTAAAGCTGTAATGCACAACTTTCCCAAGCCTCAAAATTTCTTTCTACTTTATTGGTTTTGACCTTGCTTCAATCTATAAGCAGCTTATTTGGAAAACTGTAGTTTTCCAAAGCTCCTGAATAGATTTGCTGAACATCTGCTTCTCATTTTGATTTGAATAATTATGTAACTCTTGTCACTTCCAGTTTGGTAATAATCATTGGATTTTTTTCACTAGCCAGGCCTCTGAAAAAAGTGTTGGGAATATAATTTGTTGTGATTTTGTTTTCTGTGATCAGTAGAACAGAGTTTAGACTTATCCAAATATCAGTGAATAGCTTAAATAACAGTGGGTGGTTTCAAATGAAAGATGGTTGCACTAACTGCATAATTAGAGTGACTGGATAACTTGTAGAAATATAAAAAAAGACATTAATATTCACCAAGTTATTAATTACAAAAATGTATATGCTTATTTAAATGCAATTCTATTGCATTACAAAAACTAACCAACCAACCAAACAAAAAAATCCATACTGTAATAGAGATTAATATTAAATTCATAATGCAATATTAACCTTCTTAGAAAATCCCTAAATCAGTACTCAAATGTCCTTGTCTATACAGTAAAAACGCAAAATGTCTAATTCTATGTAAAAAAGCTAGAAAAACTTTGAGGTATAACCCAAGATTACACTAAACTGAGTGGGATAAATGAGAAGATTCTGAACTGAGTAATAAAATAAAACTATTCTATTAAGACTTTAAAGCCTATAAAAGCATTAGGCAATCCTGATGTTGAATTCAAAACACATCTCTTTAAGGTGTTATTTCAGCAAAAGAAAAAGTAGGTATCAAAAATTACTTTAAAGGTTATAGCTTTATTCAGCTATAGGTCACAGAGAGATAAGGTGTAAAGTGCCACACTGACACCAGAAAGTCCCTCAGTCATCTTCATTTATTATAACGTCTCATCTAAAAGAAAATAGTTGTATTGAACAACACAAAGACAAGATGCAGCAAAGTAGAATCGCACTTTATTTTTCTCCTCAGTGCTTATTACTAGAAGCAAAAGAGTATTAAATGTCATAATAAAGTGAGGTGAGTGTGGAGGGAAATAAGACTTATTTACTGTAACTTTCAATTATATAAAAATCCTAATATGTCAAGAAAGACTAGGTTTTATTGTCTTCAGTGATAATAAATTAATATAACAATTTAGGGTAGAAGGGTTTAAAGTTAATTCAGTTCTAAACCCCTCTACCACATGCTGGGATGTTTTTCACTCCAGCCTGACTTGGATGATGGGGCAGTGATGGGCAGCCACAACTGTTCTGGGCAACTTTTTCCAGTGTCTTACCACTCTCACTATAACGATTTCTATCCTAAACTAAGGACTGATTATGTGTATGTACTACTAAAAGGAAGAAATGTATTTCCTTCTTAATTAATAAAAGCACTTAATGGTAACAAGAAAAATAGATGGGTATTTGTAAAATACTTGTTGCTGTTGTTACCCTGGATGTCAGATGGGTGTAACACTTGGTCATAAAGGGAGAAAATATATATGTTAAATCTTCGGTAGTTTGTGTGTGTGTGAACACAACGGATGATGAAATGATCACAGAATCACAGAATTTCTAGGTTGGAAGAGACCTCAAGATCATCGAGTCCAACCTCTAACCTCCCTCAGCTCTGAAAAACTAAAGAGAAACAAAATCTGGTGGAATAGAAATTTCACCTCTACAAAGGTTTGGGAATTACTAAAAAATCAAGTCTATCCCCTGATTTTCAGGGGAATGAAAGACCTCTGCCCCAAAGAGGTCATAATGACAACTATGCTCTGGCAGTTTTTGCACCACAAATATGTATAGTTGAGCCTACTAGCTCCACCCAGCCATTGGTGGAAAGGTGGAGAGGTGTTCAATGAACCTTGGTTCCACACTGCATACATGTAGGTGTTACTCACAATGGGCATAGACATGGGGTCTTGATTGCAGGGAAAGGTGTTACATACTGTAAAAAAAGAACATAGACATCAAAGACTGAAATGAATACCTGAGAGCTTTTTTGCTTTCCTTTGGAGAGACCATCACAGAGATTGTCTGAAATACAGTGCTTTCTTTAGTTGCTGCAGATGCATACCAATCATTTGGTTGCACATGCTCACAGTTGTGACTATTGACATGATGCAGTCCTGATGCTTAAAAAACACACAGATAGATCAAAAACATACTCCTTGACTGAGCAAACCTCACAGAGGGAAAGTGGAAATATCTGGTCATAACTTCGAAGTCAAAGCAGATTTTTCTATCCAACAAAATATTTGGAAGGCTTTGTATAGACTGAAAGTGAAGAGTATTTGCTTTTTAAATGGAAGATACCAAAAATAGGAGCTACAACAACAATGTGGGACTTGGCCGTGCTCTGTGGTGCCTAGATGTATGTTGGCTGCATATCTGATTGAGACCTGAGGTCATGTCTTGCCATATGCAATTCTGTCCTCTCCTCTGCTGCTACTAGATTAGAATGTTGATATAAGTCCAGGAAATAATTTACTTAACACTCTAACTGTTCATGAGAATAGGTTTATGGAAGTGTATTAAAAAGCATACAGAGCTGATGCTGCTACCACGCATGCTCAACTGGTTAATATTTCAGAGGTAGTCCCACTGAGACCAATACATAATAACATATTACAATAAAAGTGGCACAAACTGGTCCAAAATAAATTAGGGTTTCTACCTGATTAACATAAATTCTTATAGCCTAACCAGGATCAAAGTTTAACCTTTTCAAAGCTTGTCTTGTATCCACACATCTGTTGCACTTGACATTTTAGCAACATCTGTTTTCACTTATCTAACATCTTTATTTCACTCAGCTAATGTTGAGAATATGTTCTTTTGTGCACATGGATTTTTATCTTTGTGACTTCCCAAGTCAGTGTGGACATCTGGTCTAGATGATTATTTACTTTGGCTACTGAGTTTGAAGAGGGAAGGTGTTACTGTTCAGAAAAGGAAGTTAAAGTATATTAGTTTTAACCCCTCTTTTGCTGGAGACAAGTGGTTGTCCAGACATATTTTATAGTCACTTTTTGTATAGTCACACATGAACCTTCTTTTTAATAAAAGAAGTAATTCTTCATTTGTAGTGTGTGAGACAGTGCAATATTAGTCCTTAGTACTCCAGCTGAAACAAACAAACAAACAAACAATCAAACAACAAAAAAAAACAACAACAGGATAATGCTTTGAATGGCAGATAGGTTTGTAGGCTAATATGATTCATTAGCTTTTTTTTTTTTACATTTATTTTAGTTTCTGATTTTGAAAGTTTATGAACTCTGCTAATTACTTTAGACAATTTGTATCAATGTTGATGTAATGCTGATACAGATGGAACAGGTAAAAGAGAAGTTTTTCTTGGTGCTAGAACAATAGGGAAATCTTTATTATATGAGTAAAAAAGTCTTGTGTTTCTCTGGTATTTATTGCAAACATCTTTGTAACTGTTATTTGAAGTATTTTGTCTGGACAAAGCTTACAAGAGGAAAAAGGGAATCTTGGAAGCACTACCTTTATTCTTTCCTAACCAGTACCAACTACCAACAACTACCAACAACTATTTTAACACAAAGTGAAAAATGTTATATTTTAATAAAAGACACTGAAGATACACAACATGCACACATACAGATGCACAGAAGACACTTGTGCAATGAAAGTGGTAGTAATTTTATTCAAACTGCATAGTAAATGCACTGAGTCAGCAAATAAGCAATAAAACCAGTTTAATAAAATAGGATAATATTATGTTTGGCAATGGGGAAAATAAATTACCTGGCCTCAAGAGGAAATTACACAGTACAATTTCAGCCTTAAACAGACAAATTCTCTTCCCAATCCAAAGGGCAGTTTCATCATTACTATCTGCTGGGAATACTACGTGGCCTCTGTAAATGTATTTATAGCTGTTGTATCATATTGTCTTGCATTGTAGTTATAGTCTACAAGTGCTTTTTTGTGTTTCTGTTTGTTTGCTTGTTTGGCATAAGCCAAAATTATGTGAGGCAATGTGATAACTATGAAGCAGAGTGGATGATTGTGGACTAGTGTTGCATGCTACTTGTGGAGCCAAGCCCTGTTCATACTTCATTTGCAAGTATAAATGTAGTTACAGAGAATACACAGAGAATACAGTTATGGCTTTGTATGTACTAAGAAGTAAGAAAACCTTGCCTGGACCATCTCACCATCATATTGTACTATGTCTGGTCTACATTGGCTGTACTTTGGCTATGTTGGAGTAGCTGACCTCTTGACATACTCTCTGTACTATGCTATTTTGTGATTCCAGTAAAAGTAGTAGTGATCTTATCCAACTCTTAGAATTGACAGATTAATTTATATTAGTGTAGATATATCAGTATTAAAAAATGCAGAGCTTCACTGATCTAGAATATCATTCAGTGCATCAAAATATAGCATGAAATGGAGTCTTACTCTTCCAAATTCATTGCTGTATGAGATTAAACAAAAACAAAAACAAAAACAAAAACAAAAACAACATATTACTGAGGTTCCAAACCTACAGCAGTAAAAGTAGGAACCTAGTGGTTTCTAGGACTGTTCATTACCAAGCATGAGTTAGACCAAAAGGTGGAAAGAATAAATTTCATATCCTTGTATTTTAAAAATAGTGGTGTTCCCTGTCTTGATTCAATGCAGGAATGCATTTTTTTTTTAAATGGTCTGTGAAAAGTGTATCAGTGAAAGAACTAGTGTTACAGATACAAATGTTTTAGATTTTTTCTTTTTGAATATTGTACCAGCATCTTTCTGCCATTCAGATGACCTGATGATAGTAGAAAGGGCAATAAATCTTTTTACTTCTTCATTTTTCTTCATTTTGCATTGTATTAGTACCAATCTGAGTTTGCCAGGAAAGAAAAAAGTGAACCCCTGCCTTCAAAACAATCATAATTCAGACATTGAACAATATTCATACAACTTGGGGTTTCTTGTTCTATTTTTCTGATTTATGTGAGTAAATAAAGTAATAACTTCATTTTTTTTGGTTGCTTGTTTTGTTTGTTTCTTTTTTTTTGGTTTTCCCTTTCACACAGGTGAAGGATATCAATATCTGGACATTGACTTTTAGCCTAATCCTAGGAGAGGATAGAAAATGGTTTACACAAAACTCCAGAGGTTGATTTTTGTTTTGATCAACAATTTTAGCTCTGCTAACTTCTTTATTTAGAAAGGACAATTTCTTCTTCCATTATGCTTCTTCTGTCATCCCAGTTTTCACCATTCATGATCTGCTGAACAGTACTCAGACTATCCTACAGGGTACTCTGGTTTTACTCTCTCAGCAAATGTCAGATAGTAGAATGTAAGATAGTAGAAAATGTAAGATAGTAGAATAATCAATGCTACAAATGATTCATGAGATTTATGTGCTTGGTGTTTTTTTATTTCTGTATGAGGTTGTTATTCTTTAATGCTCTAATTCCCAAGACTAAAATGTGTGCATTCTAGCACAGTGGGTCCATGGAAGTTTTAGTTTCCCCTGTTTCACTAGGCTCTCATTGTCTATTTTGTCTCTTTCTTCTCTGCCACTTTTTCCAAGCACAACTTCTCTTAAGAGGTTGCATTGTGAGTATTATAAATATTTTAAAGTATTATTATTATTATAAATATTATTATAAATATTTTAAAGTATTTATTATTATACATATTTTAAAGTATTTAAATCTTTGCTAATCATCTTACATTTTCTTTACTGTAAATGATGACAATTTACCATCTTCTTCTGGTACTTCTCACATTAAAATAGATGGCACTTTATCTCATGAAAAGGATAAATAACAATAGACAAGCCTTAATGACAACATTCTCTAATACCTCAAATGTTTGGTCTTTGCATATGTTCAGTGGTTAAAAAAGCATGTTCAGATCTCTTAACCAGCCTGGCTGTGTATGTTTAACCATTGTCTTTTCAATAATTCCTTGTTTATAAATTTGACACTCAACAAAGAATGCAGAAACTGTTCTACAGAATCAAACCAGTGTTCCATATGTTTTGGTCCCCTGTTCTTGGTAGAAAACACCAATGCTTGGGAAAAATGTTAAGAAATGTAGAAAGTAGACGGTCATCCTCCTTTTAGTAAACTCTCAGTTTCTGTTAATAAACTATTTTAAGACTTCTGTTAATATTAAATCTGAACCATTGTATTTAATATCCACTACAGGTCTCAATGCCTGTGGGATTTGTTGAAACCCTTTGCTGAATAAGATTGCGCCTTTGGCCTCCATAATGACCACAGAAAAGAATTCAAGAGCGTAATAAATGTAATAAAGTGCCTTGTGAGGGAAAAGAAAAAAAAAAAAAGAAAAAAGAAAAAAGCTTGTTTATTGTATTTGATAATTTTGGGAGGCAACCCATAACTCTCACATTGAAAGCAATAGAGTCAATACGACTCTATATTTGTATAAATCCATGTAATCATATACAACCATCGTTACCATTTCTTTTTCTGTCTAGCATCATAGAGTCATTCAGGTTGAAAAACATCTCTAAGATCATCTAGATAAACATTTAATCTAACACTGTCAAGTCCATCATTAAGCCACATCACTAAGTACTACATCTACATGCTTTTTGAAGATCTCCAGAGTTGGTGACTCCAATACTTCTCTGTACAGCATATATCAATACTTCACAACCCTTTAAATGAAGATTTTTTTTCCTAATATACAACCTAAACCTCCCTTGGTGTGACTTAAGGCCACTTCCCTTCATCTTACTACTTGATGCCTCCTTAGAGGTAATTGTGGGGCATGATAGGGTCTACCCTGAACCTCCTTTCTCCAGAATAAACAGCCCCAGCTCCCTCAGCCACTCCCTCAGCCACCTCCTAAGACTTGTTCTCCAGACCCTTTACAAGCTTTATTGCCCTTCTTTGAATATGCTCCAGGGCTCCAATGTCTTTCTTGTAGTGAGGGGCCCAAAACTGAACACAGGTGTGACTAGAGACGGGGGTACAATCAATTCCCTAGTCCTGCTGGCTGCACTATTTCAGATTCAAGCCACGATGCTGCTATCCTTCTTGTCCATCTGAGCACACTAGAGCACACTGCTAGCTCATATTCAAACATCTGTCCACCAGCACCCCCTGTGGTCCCTTTCTGCTGGGCAGCTTCCCAACCACTCCTAGTCTGTAGCATTGCATGGGGTTGTTGTGCCCCAAGCGCAGGACCCGGCACTTGGCCTTGTTTAACTTCATACAGTTAGCCTTGACCCATCGGTCCAGCCTATCTATGTCCCTCTGCAGAACCCTCCTAACCTCAAGCAGATCAACACTCTTGCATAAACTGATGTTCTCTTCAAACTTACTGAGGGTGCACTCGATCCTCTCATCCAGATCTTTGATAATGATATTGAAGAGAAGTGGCCCCAGTCCCTGGGAGGCACCACAAGAGACTGGGCCTCCAACTGGATTTAACTCAATTCACCCTGACTCATTGGGCCAGGCCACCCAGCCAGTCTTTATCCCAATGAAGCATTGTCGTGGTTTAACCCGGCTGGCAGCTAAACACCATACAGCCGTTTGCTCACCCTCTCCCCTCCCTCTCTGGGATGGGGGAGAGAAACGGGAAAGTGAAGCCCATGAGCTGAGATAAAGACAGTTTAATAAGACAGGAAAATAATAATAACAATAATAATAATAACAATAATAATAATAATAACAATGATGATAATAGTACTACTACTAATAATATGTACAAACAAGTGATGCACAATGCAATTGCTCACGACCCACTGACCGATGCCCAGCCTAACCCCGAGCAGTCTGGCCCCCTCCCCCAGCTAGCCACCCCTATATATTGTTTAGCATGACGTCAGATGGTATGGAATACCCCTTTGGCTAGTTTGGGTCACTTGTCCTGGGTCTGTCCCCTCCCAGCTCCTGCTGCACCCCCAGCCTGCCCATTGGTAGCACACAGCAAGAAGCTGAGACGTCCTTGGCTTAGTATAAGCACTGCTCTGCAACAATTAAAACATCAGGGTGTTATCAGCACTCTTCTCATCCTAAGCCAAAACATAGCATTTTACCAGCTACTAGGAAGAAAATTAATTCTGTTCTAACTGAAACCAGGACAAGCATACACCTGTCCAAGCCATGAACAGTCAGTTTCTCCAGGAAAATGCAGTGGGAAATGGTGTCAAAAGCCTTACTGAGGTCTAGGTAGACCATAGGTTTTCCATCATCCACTGAGCATGTCACCTTTTATTAGAAGGTGATCAATTTCATTAAGCTGGATCTGCCTTTCATAAACTAATGCTGACTGGGCCTGTTTGCACTGTGAGTACTGCATGACAGCACTCAGGAAAATCTGTGTCATGAGCTTCCCCAGAATGACTAAATAAACTAAAAACACCTTCCCCTCATCCACCCTCTTCCACCTTCTTCCCCTGAGCAGTGCAGAGGAAGAGGGAAATGGGGGCTTTGGTAAGTCTATAGTGCTTCTCCTCTGTCACTCTATCATGGTCATTCTCTGCCCCTGCTCCAACATGGGATGTCTCCCAAGGGATTCCATCCTTTGCAAACTGATCCAGTGGGGGCTTCCCACAGGCAGCAGCTCTTCAAGAACTGCTCCAATTATTGGTCCATACCACAGGGTCCATCGGTCAGGAGCAAACTGCTCCAACATGGGTCCCCCATGGGCAACAGCTCCTGCCAGGTCACCTGCTCCTGTGTGGGCTCCTCTCCATGGGTTACAGGTCTGGCCTGGAGTCTGCTATGATGGGGGTTCTCCACAGGCCATAGCCTCCTTCAGGTCAGATCTACCTGCTCCACTGGGGGCTCCTCCACAGGCTGCAGTATGGAAATCTGTTCCACATTTCCTTGTGCACTATGAGGTCTTCATTCTGCTCCCTGTCCCTATCTACCAGCTCAGGGGGCTGGGTACCTGGAAAAAAACTGGTCTTGCTGCTAAAGACTGAGGCAAAGAAGTCATTAAGTACCTCTGCCTTTTCAATACCTCTGGCCATCGTAAACGCTTTGTCAGATTTGCCACCTTCCATTCATCTGTTTACAAAAGCTGATTTCAGAAATAAGTTACACAAGATACTGAAGAACCTCAGCTTCATATCAAAGGTCTTTAATTATGTACTGTAAATTATTTGGTCTTTTGCAGTGAATTTGCTTATTTAGACCTTTTTTTAAAAAATAATAATAATAATAATAATAATAATCTCATTTATGAAAGGTTCAGGTTGAAGTATGTCCTCAAATTCATGCTATAAAATGAAGACCTGATGTGGAAATCTTCTCGTTGCCTTTCAGTTGAGCTCAGTTCCAGGATTTAATTTCTCTTTTTAGCAATTTTCTTGTGCAACCTTCTTGTATGAGTATTCCTTATGCACTTTGATCATACATTGATCCCTGTGATTCTTTTAAAAGCCTTCTGCTTTTGAATTCTTTGAAGAAGATTTTATTATGAGACTTTATACATTTAGCATATGGATTCTGAGTGTATTTTTTGAACTGACATAATACGGTTTTAAATTTGAATTGCCAGTTTTAAGTAAAGTGGTCTTTTAGGTTTTTCATGTTTGGATTCATCTGGTATTTTCTTGTTGTTTTTGTTCGTTTCTTTGTCTTCGAGAGCTATTTTCCCATGAAATCTGAAGTCTATTTTGAGTCGCATTCTACCTTTTCAATTTTTTCTCATTTAGCTTACACACATTTGTTCAGTTCCTCCTTTTCAGTGAACTGTGGTGACCCCTTTATTCCAACATGATGTTGAATTTGAACATGTTAGGATCACCACTACATTCACAGAGTAATAATTTGAAGGTTCATCTAAAATGGGGGCAAATGCATTTCATTGTGTTCTCTGCAATCTTAGCCCCCAGCTGCCTGGTTGTAATTTTCAAAGGGCATCACTGTTCCCATCCTCTGCATGTGTTGTGGTTTTTCTTCCTGTAGAAAGCTGAACACATAGAGAAAGAAAAATGGGAAGGAGTTAAACATATGTGGGAAATTTTTCAAGGTCTTAGTGTAAAACCTGAAAAATGATAAAAAAAAAAAAAAAAAAAAAAAAAAAAAAAAAAAGCCTGAAAATAAAGCCTGAAAATTCCATTTTTGAACCCAAACTACTGTGATACGTAGAATTAGATCAGGAGCTGCCTTTTTACTTCTCTTATCACAGAGGCTCCAAGAAGAGCTACAGGCTGGGAGATGAGTGGTTGGAGAGCTGCCAGGCAGAGAAGGACCTGGGAGTGATGGTTGATAGTCGGCTGAATATGAGCCAGCAGTGTGCTCAGGTGGCCAAGAAGGCCAACAACATCCTGGCTTGTATAAGAAACAGTGTGGCCAGCAGGCCCCCTGTACTTGTCTCTGGTGAGGCCGCACCTTGAGTACTGTGTTCAGTTTTGGGCCCCTCGCTACAAGAAGGACATGGAGGTGCTTGAGCGGGTCCAGAGATGGGCGACGAAGCTGGTGAGGGGTCTGGAGAACAAGTCCTACGAGGAGCGGCTGAGGGAGCTGGGATTGTTCAGCCTGGAGAATAGGAGGCTCAGGGGCAACCTTATTGCTCTCTACAGGTACCTTAAGGAGGCTGTAGTGAGGTGGCGGTTGGTCTGTTCTCCCACGTGCCTAGTGACAGGACAAGTGGGAATGGGCTTAAGTTGTGCCAGGGGAATTTTAGGTTGGATCTTAGGAAGACCTTCTTTACCGAAAGGGTTGTTAGACATTGGAACGGGCTGCCCAGGGAAGTGGTGGAGTCACCATCCCTGGAGGTCTTTAAAAGACATTTAGATGTAGAGCTTAGAGATATGGTTTATTGGGGACTGTTAGCGTTAGGTCAGAGGTTGGACTCGATGATCTTGAGGTCTCTTCCAACCTAGAAATTCTGTGATTCTGTGATTCTGTGATAATATCTAAAATTCTAACTCCCCTATCAGACTTTAATTTGAAATTTTCCCAACATACATGAGTAATTGAAATCTCTAATTATCATTGTGTTTCAATCCTTGCAGACTCCCTATTTTCTATATGTATTTCATAGTTGCTTTGTGCTTTTAACAGCAAGTGTGAACCCAGTCCAATACACAGAATATAGTTATCTGAAGGTTACTACTTCTTGAATAATGTATACTAAGCTCAAATTCATCCTAATTCCTTTCACATATGAAATAACTTCAGAAATACCAATATCCCAGCAGGGTGCTCATCCATATCCCAGAACACATACCAAAGAAAGAATTGACGTGACATATGAAATAATATGAACACCCCAGTGCTGTCTCTGTCAAAGCACTGTTACTAGCATAAAAGACAACAGACAGCAGATGGAAAAGTAGAACTGTTTAACACACACAATGCATTTGCCATTAATACTATTGTTCACATAATCATTAAATCAATTGGTTACAAAAACCCTCATCTTTTTCATCATAGCTAGTAAGTCAACTTATCAGGATCATATCAGAAAATCAACATATTAATTTTTTAGGAAAAAAATATCCAACCGTTTATCCAACTCAGTAATTCTCTTTTATTACCCCTCTGATATCAGGAACCACTGGAGTGACTTCATTTTGATATATTTCATAATATGTAGTAACAGAACACACACTTTTATTACCACTATAAAACCTCAGAGATATCCATCTAGGATGCATGGTGAAGATACACAATAAGTTTCTACTCTCATGAACTTTAATATAGACCTTTCATATTTTCCTCAGTTAATAGTTCCTTCTTTTCTTTTCTTTTCTTTTCTTTTCTTTTCTTTACTTTTCTTTTCTTTTCTTTTCTTTTCTTTTCTTTTCTTTTCTTTTCTTTTCTTTTCTTTTCTTTTCTTTTCTTTTCTTTTCTTTTCTTTTCTTTTCTTTTCTTTTCTTTTCTTTTATCTTTGAATAACCAATATTTTTTTGCTATTTTAGAGTTTGTTATTCTTTTTTTTTTTTCCTTCCTAAACGTCTTTTTATCGTGAATTTCACCAAAATTCACATTCACTTGCTTTTTCATCTGAATCATCTTAGAAAATACAGGTCACAGAAACAAATCATGACTCATCATAAAAATAGCTACATTTCATGATTATTAAAGAAATAATATTTTTCAAATATCTAAAATATAGGGTTTCAATTTATGTTATTTTATTAAATAAATGTTTTAAATAGCTCTTGTAAACAATTATTTTGCTGAAAGTATATAATTAATGTTATTTTTAAAAGCAATATGAATAGGGATATACATACATATTTTTTGATATTGCCAGAACAGAAATGGAATTTTAAAATTGTATTATACTGGTACTGCATGTTAACATAGCTTACAATGCTAGTAATAAACCTTATAATGAAAGATAGCACAAAGGCCAGAAGACTTTATACAGCAAGAGAGTAGTGTCAAGTGAATCAAACAACACAGGATAAATAAATAAACAAGGCTTTGTCTACGTGTCCTCTAGAATCACGGAATTGTAGAAAGATTTGTGTTGGAAGGGACCTCAAAGATCATCTAATTCCAATCCTCCTGCCATGGACAGGATACTTCTACTAGATGAGGCTGCTCTTAGTCTCATTTAGCCTGGTCTTGAACACTCCCAGGAAGGGGGGCGGGGTGGGCATCCACAGCTTCTCTGGGCCATACATTCCAGTATCTAAGCATTGTAAAGAATTTCTTCCCTATATCCAATCTAAATCTGCCCTCTTTCAGTTTAAAACCATTGCTCCTTGTCCTATCACCATACTCCCTGGTGAAGAGTCTTTCCCCATCTTTCTTACAGACCCTCTATTGGAAAGCTACTATAAGGTCTCATGAGGTCCTTCTCTTCTTTAGGCTAAATAACACCAACTCTCTCAGTCTTTCTTCATAGGAGAGGTGTCCTAATCCTCTGATCATTTTTGTGGCCCTCCTCTGGCCTTCCTGTAACATGTCCTTCCTTCCTTCCTTCCTTCCTTCCTTCCTTCCTTCCTTCCTTCCTTCCTTCCTTCCTTCCTTCCTTCCTTCCTTCCTTCCTTCCTTCCTTCCTTCCTTCCTTCCTTCCTTCCTTCCTTCCTTCCTTCCCTCTTTCTCTCTTTCTCTCTTTCTCTCTTTCTCTCTTTCTCTCTTTTTTATGTCTATATATTTTTTGTGCTGGGGGCTCCAGAGCTGAATGCAGTGCTACAGGTGGGGTCTCATGAGAGTGGAATAGAGGACTAGCTATACTTGGTAGCTACACTTCTTAGGTGCAGCCCAGGATATGAATGGCTTTCTGAGCTGCAAGTGCACATTGCCATCTCAAGTTGAGTTTTTCATCTACCAGTATCCCCAAGTCCTTCTCCATATGGTAGCGCTATATCAATCTATTTGGCACTCAGTCTGTACTGATGTCTGGCATTGCCCTGACCCAAGGTGCAGTTAGACTTGTTGAATTTCATGGTCAACTTCTCAAGCCTGTCAAGGATGACACCCCTTCTCTCTAGTATCAACTGCTACTCCTAAAATATTATTTTAGTACAGAAGAAAGAGAAATAATATACATGATTAGAGGAAGGAGCTAGTCCAGCAGAGTACAATGTCTATTAAAATGTGAAGTCACATCAAGGAGGAGTTTGGTAACCACAATTCCACAATAATTAAAGTTCAAAGCTCTAAATGTGCCTTAAAACATGTGAAGATTAACTTTTATCTTTCCCCAGACTGAATGTAAGGTTCAAGTCTTAGGAGTATCATTTTATTCAAAAACATAAACTAGAAAGAAATAAACAACTTATGTTTCCTTCATACTTACAAAATGCATCATAATTTATGATCCATATTACACATGAATGAGGAATAGAATCAAATTATATTATGACACAGGCATTGTGAGAATCCTAACATCTCTGTTTTCTTACATACACAGCATACTGAATAATTTAGATGATTATTAAGATTAAAATGACAATGGAAAATAGTGTAGGGGTAGGGACTGTTACCAGTTCTGGTTTCGATCAGTCAAATTTTAGTCCCCCTTTTTTTATTATTATTATTTTTATTTTTTCTCTCAGGAGAATGGTGGCTGCTGGAGAGGCTCCTTTTTTTTTTTTTTTTTTTTTTTTTTTTTTTTTTTTAAGATAATATATTCATTAATGACTACTGCAGCAGGATCAAGAGGATATGGGAGGAGAGGGGACCCTTTGTTCCATTGGGTAATACAGTTACAGGAAAGAAAGACATATAAGCTGTGGAAAGATAATAACACAGAGACCACGGTCCCACCGTCCAAAGAAGCATCCAACTTTTTCAGAAGCTGAAGTGACGCATATTATTCTCATGTATTTTCCTGAATCCTCATCTGTTGGACTTTGACATTCCTTGCCTTCTTACACAGGATCATAGGATCACTAGAGTGGTTTTCACCTACTGAGCAACTGAACTACACCACAGCCACTCTCTCATTCCCCCCCTTCCTCTGAGAAAAAAGAGGGAGAAAATATGACAGAAAGGGCTCAAGAGCTGAGGTACAGACAGAGAGATCACTCAACAATTATTGTCATGGGCAAAACAGACTCAGCATAAGCAGATTAATATAATTTATTGCTTATCATGAGCAGACTAGAGCAGGGAGAAACTAAAAGTGAACAAAAAACATGTTCTCTCCCCATCCACGCTTTTCCACTTACTAACCGCAAGAGGTACAGTGGAATAGGGAATGGGGACTACAGTCAGTCCCTAACGGTTCATCTCCACTGCTCTTTCCACGGTCACACTCTGTCCCTGCTCCAGTGTGGGACAAACATATCACCAACAGGTGGAAAACATACTAAATAGAAAAAGAAGGCATACATGTATATTGTCTCTTTCCCTTCATGTAGAACATATTGTTTTTATATTAGGTTTCTAGGATTTCAATAAACAGCTAGTATGTCACATTCTTTACACATTTTTGAACTCTCTCTGGTGGTATTGCATGTCACTATGTGTTGGTTTTACTCAGCTGGGCAGTTGAGCTCCACCACAACTGCTTTCTCACTCCCCCTCCTCAAATAGAAAGGGGGAGAAAATAAGATGGAAAAGGTTCATGGGTTGAGATAAGGACAGGGAGATCAATCAACAGTTACTGTCACAGGCAAAACAGACTCAGCATAGGGAGATTAATAAAATTTATTGACTATTACTAACAAGCTAGGGAAGTGAGATACAAAGAAAAACTAAAAACACCTTCCCGTCATCTACCCTTTACCTCCTCCCCCTGAAGCAGCTCAGGGGATTGGGAGAATGGGGGCTGTGGTCAGTCTATAGCATTTCTCCTTTATCACTCCTTCTTGGTCATTCTCTGCCCCTGCTCCATGTGGGGTAGCTCCCACGGGATGCTGTCCTTCCCGAACTGAACCTGGGGAGGCTGCCCACAGGCAGCAGCTCTTCAAGCACTGCTCCAACATGGCTCCGTACCACAGGGTCCATTCATCAGGAACAAACTGCTCCAGCACGGGTCCCCCATGGGCAGCAGCTCCCCCCAGACCACCTGCTCCTGCATGGGCTCCTCTCCACAGGCTGAAGCTCTGGCCAGGGGCCTGCAACAGCAGGGGTTCTCCATGGACCACAGCTTCCTCCAGGCCATATCCACCTGCTCCACCGGGGTGTCCTCCACAGGCTGCAGCATGGAGATCTGCTCAATGTGGGTCCCATGGGCTGCAGGGGGACAGCATCCTCCACCAGGGGCCTCTCCACAGGCTGCAGGTGAACTGTTGCTCCAGCACCTGGAGCACAGCCTCCCCCTCCTTCACTGACCTTGGTTTCCGAAGGGCTGTTTCCCACTCCTCACTCTCCCAGCTGCTGTTGCGCAGCAGTTCTTTTTCCCTTCCTTAAGTACACTGTCACAGAGGCACAAACAACATTACTTATTGGCTTGGCTCTAACCAGATGTGGATTCCTTTGGATCCAACTGAAACTATCTAACATGGGGCAGCTTCTGGATTCTTCTCACAGAGGCCACCCCTCTAAACCCCTTTGCTACCAAACCTTTGCCATGTAAACCCAATACAAATTACTCAGACTGGAAAGGACATCTTGTTGACTCTAGTTCAACCTCCTGCTCAAAGCAGGGTCATCTCTGAGGTCAGTTTGGTTATGCATGGAGGATGGAGGATCCAATATTTCAGCCTGTGCAACTTTTCTGAGGTGCTTGAAATCTCACTGACCTTGACCAACCCTCCTCTATCCCTCAGAACTCCCTCTGCAGCATCCAAAAAAAATCCCTAGCTGCCATGTGCAGCTAGGCATGTCACAGCGGCGTTTCATTACCTTAGACATGGAAAAAAAAGATGATTATCACAGTTCACCTAACATTTTTCTATCATTACTAATGTTAAGTACAGAAATTATCTCAGTCGGCTTGATATCTATGCCTAAACTCACTATCTAAGTTATATAGCATCCCATAGAAAGAGCAGGGCACGACTCATCTCTCATTTGAGTAATGTAGATATTTAAACTGGCTCAATCTAATTGTCATAGAACTCCATTGATTGTAAAGGGAGTTTAGATGACTGATTGAGAGGGAAATATATTTATACTATATATATATTGTATATATAGTACATACATGGTATAGTATAGTATATATAGTATATATATAGTACATATAGTACATATATAGTACATATAGTATATATACTATATATAGATAGTATATATATATAGTATATATACTATATATAGATAGTATATATACTTTATACTATGCAGTGAATATTTTCAATTTAGCTTACGTAGATGATTCCTTTGTCATGTGTGTGGAATAATTTAGTTCTTTAGTTTCTCTTTACAGCTGTGGAAAGAAATATGCAGTGAACCTTTCCCACCATAAGAAAATTTCTACTGATACATAAATTGCTTTCAGAAAGTACCTTCCTTTTATGTTAACATAAAGGTTGCTGAGGTGGTTACATTGGTCTCTTACATGAATAAAGGACAGTTTATCCCAGTATTTTTCCATTTTTACTTCTTTCTATATAAGTGTATATTTACATATATATATATATGGAAAAGCAGTAGTCAAACATGCACCATTAATTTAGCCTTCAATGTGATTGTCCAAGACTTAAATGCCTCACATGATAAAGGAGCTTTAATATAGCCTACTCATCAGCAGTTTTGTACAAGTCTCAATGTAGTCATCGCTTGAATGAGAATTGTTTCTGTATCCCATTTTGAAGAAGGGTGTATGACAGTCTAAAATAAAAAATACAATTAAAAAACTGCTAGTATAAATTAAAACTAATGAAAATTAATAAAGGAAGGAAATAAACTATTTTTCTTTCCAGTGCCAGCAGTAGAAAGTAGTTAAATAAGACAACCACCCAGTTCCTGCCAGAGAATAAACTTGCCTTAGATTTTTTTTCAATTGATATTTTAATTTAAAAAAATGTTATTAAACTTATCCTAGATTATTTCTTGTTTAATTAATGGACATTGCTTAGTATTTCTTATAGAAATGTACTTCATTACTTTCACATATATGCTATGCAATTGCTCTTAGTGAAATTTTCATAGGTCAAAGCTACTTGTTATCTTGCTAGTCACTAAATTTGTTGCAATATATTTGGTGGTGACGTCTCGCCTGGTACTGCCTTACTGTTGTTACAGATGTATTGAGAGTACAGAACTCAGCAAAATGCAGCTGAGATGAAACTATGTGTGTTACTAATTTTTTGAGGGTATTGAAGAATTAACTTCTTGAGGAGCATTTTTTTTAACATCTAAACTAATAGAAATTTAGTTCTATAAAGAGATTTTGATGAAATAGGTGATATAGTTTTAGTATTTGTTGTTTTTTTTTGTTAAAATTAACTTGTTGATTTCCACATGACATTAATTATTATTCAGCAATTAAATGTGTTTATTTGTTTATATGGAGATGTCAATCCTGATACTATTTCTTTGTCATTAAAATCTAATATGTAGTTACTATTTCCTTTTTTGTTTCCCAAGTGCTTATATGTGATATATGGAGTAATAATTCATGTCAAGAAGATGGTTGATATTAATAAAGAAGGGGGAGATGTGGGAGTGTGGCCATGGGGGTCGACAAGCCCCATGGTTGATGAGAACATCAGACTCTTAATGATGAAGCCATCAGGAATGTAAAAGAGTTTAGAGGGAACAAAAAAGGGTGATTCAGGAGACACCATGCAGTCTCGGGTTGCTTGTTCTCCAGCCGTTAAGGCATGGAAGTTGCTGGGTGTTTGCTGTTGCTGGGCAAAGTTGTTGACCAATGAATAGTTAGTGGAAAAAGAACTGCTGTGGGGTGAAGGGTATAAAAGGGGAACCTGTCCTCAAGATAAAACGGAATGAATAGGGACAGTCTAGCAGAACGGAGACCAGGATGGGAACAGGCACTTTGATTGCCTCATGAAGGTATGTTCGGCCAGACTCAGCAAACTGCTCAGAGAAGCTCGTATAGAAAGTCGCTGGAAATAGGCGCACCAGAGCTGGAAAAAAGCTCAAGCTGAGAGAAGTGGACCCACGCACAGAACTGCCCCTCGCTGGGAAGCAGTTGTGCATTATGGGGAATCATACGTCCTTAGAAACAAAGATGGTCCTGGTAACCTTAAAGCTTACTCTCTTTACTAACGATCAGACAGTTTATGATCCTGAAATATGGGACCAAATTGAGGTCAAGGTGTGGGACTCTGCTACGAAAAATGACAAGGTTGTGGTGGGATTGCTTGGCACCTGGCGAGCAGTCTCTGAGGCATTAAAGAGCCATGTGGGGCCACAGTCAGAAACGTGTGGTTTGCTAGACAGTGAGGAAGCTGCGGGCTCCTTTACTGATCCGACTGCTACGCCATTGGCCCCTCCGCTGCTACAGCCATCAAAGGCTTTTGCTGTTACACCCCCTGGTGACCTGGACGTGCCTTTTGACCCAGGCCTTGAAAAGGAGATGGAAACGTTTCCCTTCGATTTGGGAAGAATAGGATACATAAGGCCTGAAGGCCGAGTGGCTTAACAACTTAAAGCAAGACATATTGTTCCCACGACTATCCCTGGAAGCCTCCAGTGTTTGTAATCAAGAACAGGAATGGAGAATGGATACTGTTATATGATCTGAGAAAAATAGATGAAGTCATGGAAGATATGGGAGCACCTTCAACCAGGATTACCAACTCCAACTATGCTCCCCCAGTCATGGACATTAACAGTGATAAAGGATTGTTTTTTCTGATTGTACATATGTATAGGCGTACATATGTATGGGAGTACTCGGGTTTAGTGTGTAAAAGCAATGTTCTGATTGTACTTATGTATAGGTGTACTTGGGTTTAATATATAAAAGCAATGTTCTGTATGTTTAGAAAGCTTGATGTTTGTGTGTGCGTGTTAGTAGAGCATAGACTCCCTGCACACCCAGCACTGTTTACTTGCCTTTTATAAATATTACTAAATTCAGATTGAGTTGAGACTTCATTTATAACATTATACAGTTGGGAAAGTTTGGGAAGCGAGTTTTTGAAAATACTTTTCATTTAATATTTCAGCATCACGTCGCTATGTAATTTTCCTATTAAAATAATTAAGATGTCAACAGAATATGATTATTTTTATCAAGTGATTGATGATGGCATGTAGACAACTTTGAGATTAGCGAAGGTGAAGACAACTTGTTGTCAACTGGCCATGAAATAAACTTCAAATTAAACAAGGAAAAAATAACAGACTGTAGGTAAATTAGAAAAATAAGGAATATAATACAATGTGATTTTAATCTGTCAGGAATCTGTTGGGGATTCATAGAAAAGCTTGGAGCCTATATTATTAAGGAGACTTCAAAGTGGAGAAAACACTTGAGAGGATACCTGAGTCACCTTGTGACTCATTTGTCTTCTCTGACCTATTAAGCCAATTTGCTTGTTACCCTTTATAGGTATGTCATACGCTTTCCACATAAAAAAAAAAAAGTGTTTTTTTTTTTTTTTTTTTAATCTTGTTTATAACATGTAACAGAAAAGCAAATGCTTTAAGCCCCTATCTCTTTACCATAAGAATCCTTCTATATAATAGAAACAAAACAAAACAAACAACAATAACAATGAAAACAAGAATGCATATAATCCAGAATTGGGACCATATATTTCCTACCCTGAAAAACTAACCAGGAAAAGGAAAAGGAAAAGGAAAAGGAAAAGGAAAAGGAAAAGGAAAAGGAAAAGGAAAAGGAAAAGGAAAAGGAAAAGAGAAAGAGAAAGAGAAAGAGAAAGAGAAAGAGAAAGAGAAAGAGAAAGAGAAAGAGAAAGAGAAAGAGAAAGAGAAAGAGAAAGAAAAAGAAAAAGAAAAAGAAAAAGAAAAAGAAAAAGAAAAAGAAAAAGAAACAACACGTTATTGTCATTTTATTCCTCTGTGGCAAGAGACACTACTGTTCATCACTGTTAGGAATAGAGTAATCTAGAAACTCTGTTATGTCTGTTATATCTCTGTTATCTTAAGCCTTTCCTCTTTTCCTAAGAATTATTGATAGTAATTTACCGTGCTGATGTCAAGATGACTTAAATATTTTTTTCTCAAATACTGGACAAAATAAGAAAGATACATATGTGATCAGTTGGCTGTTGAACTGGAACTGTCATTAAACTTCCCTGACTCAATCATTAATCTCTATTCGTACATACAAGACTAAAAACTGGAAATTTTGAAATATTATGGATTTTCTTTTTATAAGTAACACTTTAACAGTTAGGTTTTCTGTCTAAATTTTAAAAGAGAAGAATCATAAAAAGGTGTGAATATTAAAATATGTACAAATATATGCTTACAGAGAATATAAGAAAGTGACTATTGACTGTAGTTCTGTAAAGACATAGCTTGACTTTTTTGTTTTCTTTTCAGAAACTGGGTGACAATTTGCCTGAGGAAAACAAGGTAGTTCAAAATAACATTTAACAAGCGAGAAAATAAACAGAAGTACTGACTTGTTTCTGTGGAAATTAGTCTATTAGATATTCAGGCAACATGATTTCCATGGTTACAAATGACCTGCTAATCTCTTAAATTACCCAGTCATCATGAACAACAAGCCTACTAAGTAATTATAGTAAAATAGAGATCTGATGTAGTATTTTCAAAGTGCAAATCTCTTGAAATTAGTTTTTTACCTGCTAAGAAGTTACGCCACTATCTCAGCATAGGTTCATCATTGGCTTCTTATGAAATAGTTTACCCTGAACACAATTTTTTTTTTCAAATAAAACAACAGTATAACACTATTTTATCCATCATTTTAGTGCCATAGCTAAGAAGCATAGTGACCTAAGATAGCTTTATTTATTTATTTGTTTGTTTGTTTATTCATTTATTCTGTTTTATTTGAGTATGAAGTGAAAAATCATTTAGTGTGCATTTGTCTGAGTGCTTCTTGGTACAGGGAAGCAATACATGTTGCCCTAATGTACTTTTTTTTTTTTTTTTTTTTTTTTCCTGGTGTTTACAACAGTTGTTATTCACTTTTCATTAAGTAAATTAATTCTGTTTAATTTTGTTAAATTCAGCTAATCTGACTAAATGAAAGCAAACAAGATCCAGTGTTTTGGAATGATAATTCAGCAAAATAGTAGTACAAATAAGCTTAAAAAATTTACCCTGAATTTTTAAAATCTGTCTTGAACTGTTCTGAAGTAGCAACAGAAAAAGCTCTTTATGGTGTCCTAGATACGTTACAAATGTGTGCAATAATGGCTTTGGAGTGTCTATATCATTGGCATCACAGTTTTAATGAAGTGGTAACTCTGCTTTGAGATCTTGACCTAAAGAGAGTGAGCAAAAATATTTTGCTAATGACTGACTCCTTGTATACTACTTTTCATTCTAATTAATCCCAGATGCTCATCAAGGTCAGTCCTCCTCTAATGTCTGTACCATAAACTACTGCAACTCTATTAACTTCATTTTTCCTCTCTTGGGGTCTCTAGTCAGCAAAGAGTTCACTCTTGAGTTAATTTATCAGTGTTGCCAACTTCCATAACTTTACCATAGCTTTGCAATATTTCACGTTTTTAAAGCCTCAGCAACTTTTATTTTATTTTATTTTATTTTATTATTTTATTTTATTTTATTTTATTTTATTTTATTTTATTTTATTTTATTTTATTTTATTTTATTTTATTTTATTTTATTTTATTTTATTTTAATTTTAATTTAATTTTGTTTTATTTATTTTATTTTATTTTATTTTATTTTATTTTATTTTATTTTATTTTATTTTATTTTATTTTATTTTATTTTTATTTTTATTTTATGAGAAGCATTGTATCCATTTAAGGAAAATGCCATGGATAGAAACTAAGTCTGTATCCCTTTAGAATGAAAAGAAACAATGCAAATTTGCATTCCTCTGCACTAATCCAAAGAATTTATTATACTCATTATAGTTATTGCCTATATTTTAGCTATTTAAATAAACTATGGAACACACTATATATATATATAGTGTGTTCTTAAAGTGAAGACCTAAATGATGGGGATTTGACTAGGTCATGGGTTACTTATTCTTAAGTTTTACTATTCTTACAGATCTTCTATAAATCCTAGATTTCATGACACTCTCTAGAAACAAAGACAGATGTTTGACAGTAATGATATTCGATTTGCCTGTAATTGTTGTTTTGAATCCGTATTTCTCAAATTTTCTTACTGAACATAAGAAAGGGACAGAAAACATCTATGTGTTTATCTGCTTTATCTATGATATCTACATTATCTATCATAAGTCTCCATATATCCATTTTCTCCCATGCCATCCTGGTTGAAAGAGGGAGTATTTTAATGATGTCTTAAACTCTACTCATTTTATCTTTGGGTGTTGCTCAAGTGTTTAAAATGCACTTTTTCTGTTTCAGACTATCCATTTCCGCTCTTTTCTCATTCCCATTCATGGACCTGAAGTATTAAAATACATGCTTGGTAAAATGCTTAACAAAATGCTTAGTCTTTCACAGTTCTTGGGACAAAGAAAGAAGCTTCTGTCCAATCAATTTTGTAAGAGGGAGGGTTTTACTTCTGCAAATTCTGTTTCTGAAAAAGACAGATATAATATTTTTAATTCAAATTGAGATCTACTATATTTCTTGTACTAGCTCTAATTTCAGATGGCAATTGTCTTCTTTTTATTTTTATTTATTTATTTATTTATTTATTTATTTATTTATTAAGTAAAGGGAGTATATTCATATATATTTATATCTATATACTAAAGACAGCTTGAGGTGAGTTGCTTTCACCAAAAATATGATTGAAACCTTTTTTATACCTAAATTCTATAGTAGATCTAACCACAATCTAGTAGATCTAACCTCTGAATCAAACTCAGAAATTAAAATTTTGAAGTCTTCACTCTGTATCAAAACATAGCCAGTCTACAGTGCGATTCTATAGTGTGTTTCACCTAATCAGTCAACTTCATTTTGATTGACAATAAGTACGTGTCTCTGATTACTCAGTTTTTCATTTATAGTGAGGTTATAAGGCATTTTTTTACATATCTAGAAAGAAGAATTCACTGGGTTTTTACACCAAGTAACTTGACTTCTGTTTATCTGGTCTCAATCAAAATCCAGTGATAAATTGTGTAGTAAGTTGCAGCTATATCTATTATGTATGTTTTTAATTTAAGGGGAAAATGCATACAATGTTTGGTTCAATGAACTATTCATTCTGTACTGAAGAGTGCCAAATAATTACTGAAAGAGTAGGATGGAGGTCAGAGTTTTAACACTTTATTGACACAAGAGACAGTTATTACTCCATTAATTTCTAAATGATAACAAATACTACAACAATGAGAGATTTGCTTATTTACGGAAGGGAAAAAAAGAACCGTTATCCTAATAAGTTTGTGAGACTGCTTCCTACTTAAGGAGAAAGTAAAATAAATTTTGGGGATGAAATATAAAACTAGTCTAGATCTTTTGAAAGACTTCAAAGGAAAAATATATAAAATAACAGTCCACTAAAAGAGAAAATTTACAGTCTGAACCTTGTACAGTTTCTGAAAGAGAACAAGTCAGATGAGTGACAGAAACAGAAACTTTATGATGCAACCTTAGGATCATTTGAATCTTTTGTAAATATTTATTACTAAGTTGTCAATTTTGGATGCTAAGTGTTAATATTTGCATGTTTACTCTAGGCTGGCATGAGCTAAGTGTAGTTTGAAGACATGGGGTACCAAAAAACATTTACTCAGAAAAGTGAACCTATGATCTGGACTGCTAGAGTAACTTCATAAGCACCCCAATGCTTTAACAGATTTTCTTCTCTATTGACAAGTAATAGAGAGGGTCTGGGTCTGCATGGGCTGAAATTACAAGAGTCAGGGAAAGGAAGAATTGATTGGGCATGCTGGGCCAAGAAGAAAAATTAAAATTAAAAGGCAGTTGGCACTAAAACAAGTACAAAACACAAAAGCAAGAAGGTGTTCTAGTAAGGGACACAAAGGAGAGTAAGAAGGTATTCTAAAAGACAAATAGCAAAAGGAGATTCAGACAAAATATGGTCCGTGCTGAATGAGAGCAGCCTCCTTCATATATAATACATAAAAGACTGAGTAGCATCGTTTTAGCAACAGCCTTTATAGGTGAAACTTGCTCCTTGACCTTTGTGCATGAAGGTGTGGTTTCAGAAACAGAAAGTCATTAATCAGTGGGAAAGCAACAGGTTGGAGACTACTTATGGAAGGAGGAAGTATTTACATTCTCAGATGGGACACGCCCAAAGGTACTGAAAGAATTAGTTGATTTGATTGTTGAGCCACTTTACAGAGACATATTCAGTGAAAAATTGTCGTGTTGGTGGGATGTCCTTGACTCCTGGAAAAAGATTAACACTATTTCTGTTGCAAGACAGCAAACAGGAAGTCAATCTGGGCAAACCATTCTTGATCAAGCTGACATTTTTTTTTTATTATTATTTATTTTTTTTTAAGAAATGTAGCCATGTGGGCAAGGGAAAAGCACTGACTGTAACATACCTAGAGTTCAGTAAGGCTTTTGTCACCATATCCTGCACCATTCTCATATGAGAACTAAGAAAATATGGGAAGCAACATGCTGAGTAATGGACATGTTGAGAAAGAGCCAGGTTTTATATATGAGCCACCTGTCATTACGAGTAAGCCAAAATGCATACTTGATTGAAAGAAAAAGAATGTGGTCAGCAGACTAGGGGAAATTATTATATCACCCCACTCCGTACTGGAGAGGCTGCAAAGTGGAATACTTTGTCTACTGTTGGGCTTCCAGTTTGAAAGGAATTTGGAGAAATTGAAGCAAATCCAAAATCAGATCAGGAAGCTTGTATTTTTTTTTTTATTTTTTTTTTTTTCTAGTTATGTTTGGTGGAGATGCTAAGGTGAAACTACAATCATCTGAGTTTATGAAGATGACAGACCCAAACAAACGTCAAGCAAAAATATAGGGGCTGTAGTTTAGGAAGACCAGACTGGATATTAAGGTAATGTCTTTACTGCAAAGGTAGTGGAGAGCAGGTGATGGAGTTATCTAGAAAAGGAACAGGATCTCCACTCATGTGGGTTTTCAAAATTTGGTTACACAAATCTTGGCTGACCTGATTTAGTACTGGCAGCAGTCCCATTTGTGTGCGAGTGTGAACTAGCAGACCTCCAAAAGTCTCCATACAACATTTCTGTGATTTTCCATCATCTTCTGGTGATGCTGAGTATTCTTGGGAATGAAGCAAGGCATTGAGGTACATATCTGAACCAAAAGTCACTTTGTAGAAAAGTGTAGTCTTCCAAGATGGCTAAAGGCACCTTATCACTTTAGATATAAATATGAAAAATCTATTCTTAAACCACTTCACATTGGGCATACCTTATGTGACAAACACATAGAAAAGTTAGCTTTAATATTTGTATTGTTTCTTTTGTAGTATGGGTAATAAGATATTTTGAGTGTGGTTCAGAACTAATGGTCAGAGCGAGTGATTCATCTTCGTATCCGTATTGTTGGAGGACCTCAGAGAAACCTGGCTAGTTTGCTTCTTCCTTGTATCAAGTATATGAGTGTTCAAATAACCATAGATAATATGAACAGACAAGAAAGAGTCAAATTTGCCCCATTATCCAAAAGAACATTCAATCAATAGACCTGTTACCCTCATTATTAAATTTCTCACTTCTCACAGAAGTTTTGAATGGACTATCAAATAATAAATTATCCAGTGCATTTGCCATCGAAAAATAGTTTGTTTATTTTTTTTTCCTGTACTCTGTGTGTGCATGTTTTTAATGCTTGATAGGGCTCACAGAGAAGGATTTTTGCTTCCAAGGACTCTGTCACTTATCCAATAAATTTAAGCAACATGATATCTTCTTAAAAACCATGTAAAAAAAAAGTGTTTCAATTACAAAATAACTTTTTAGCTCTGGGACTGTATATCTTTTATGAGAGAGGCTGCCAGAAGACAAGTGCCATTAACTCACTTCTGATGACAGCATTTTCAATTTTGGTACATAAGAGACAGGATGCTCTAGAAGAAGCATATGGAAGCCACTGGACAGACGCATAAAAACTTTTTCCTACTGGAAGGTTGTTGCCAGTGCTGGTCGCTGTCTCTCTCTCCTTGTCTGTAGGTTAAGCAAACACTTTCATCAAGACTTCTCTAGATTGTTTGAGATTGGCCTGTAGAACTATGTCAGAAGACTTAAAGTAAGGTATATAACATCCCTGAAAATGAATTAAATTTGTATTGCTAAGGAAATCTGTTGTGTGTACATGCTTGGCAGTACAAAAAAATAAAAATAAAATAAATAAAAAGCAAACAAACAATCAAAAAACAACCAAACAACCAAACAACAACAACAAAAAACAGAAGGTGCTGAGTTCTGTTATGAAGAGAGTTGTGACCATGTACCTGAAGCTACTTTCCTCTCTACAACAAGCTGTGTGTGCATGCACCAAGCATGTCATGGTGGCAATATCCAATATAAATAAATGTAAAAGCAACTGTTAATAAGTTATAAGATATGAAGAACAAGAATTTTTAACAAAAATTCCACCAAATACTTGGACTCTTTTATTCCATCTTTCTCAGTATTCCCTGCTTTCACATTCCCTGCTTTTCCAAATTCCAAATCCAAGCTTCCCAACTCTTGTACTTTCTACTTACTTCCATGTCCCCAAACTGAGATCCTAATCCTAAAGGCCTTCCTCACTCTTATTTCATATTGCTCTCATCTGCACAAATCTGGATTTCAAACCTTTTCCTCACTGCCATCTCCTAATCTCCTACCAGTGACCTCTTCTGAAAGCTGGAATGCTAGTACCCTCCCTTCATTCACCTCAGTAACAATCCACCTACCCTCATCAACCCCCATGATCTTTGTCTGTTACCCATCAGGCCGTAGGAGATGCCCTTCATGATGTGGAAGGCCTGGGCTGGCTAGAGTCAGCAGTAGCAGTACCAGTCTCAATTTTGTCTCTGTATAGATCCTTACAAGAGCTGCTGAAGTTGCACATGAGAACAAGTTACTACACTTCAAATGACTGTCAGTAATTGTGAAGAAAAACATATCCTTTGGATTTGAGTCAAACATGGGTGTGATGCTGGTATAAGCACTTTTGGTTGTTTTGTGAATCTTGACTGATACAAAGACTCCAATTTACTTTGGTTTCCTCAGTCTTCATACAGGATGTGGTCAATATATATTTTGTTTATTTCCTTTTCCTCATTTTATCCATTTTCCTCATTTTATCTTCTGTCTTTCAAATATGCATTGGCTAAAGATTAACCAGCACAGAAGTAAGTACTGCTTTGGATGAATTCACAGAACAGAGAATATTTTCAGACTGTATAGGTTAGCAGGCTAACAAATCCTTGTGGTATGCAAGGCTCCCCCTAAAACCACACTTCCTTCTGATGAACAAAAAAGTGCAGAACACTTAATCCATTGATTTATATCTATCACCAGGAACCCTCAGGCTTGGGTGGATGGAACCTCAGCCAATTATTACATTTTATTTAATGACTTATATGTACTTTTTTAGGGAAAACATAAAGTTTCAGCTGTGAGCTATTATCAGATGAATACTAATGCTTAATTCTGTAGCCTTCTACTTACTAGCAAGACAGTTGGTAATAAACATTTTATATATGTTTATCACAGTATAAAAAAACAAGGATTAGTGACTACCTTTTATCAAAGTTTTCCTTGGCAGCAAGGTGAAGGCAGAGACAGAAACACTAGTGACTTACAGATTCAGGCAGTGTCAAAGCTTGTGTTTTCCCTTGGATTTAGAGCTTCATAACATCACTTGTAAATTAACTAGTACTGACCAAGTGAAAACAGCTCTGCTCATTTTTTCCTCAGGAGACTTTTAACAGCCCTAAGTGCTGCAATCCATTCGAGCCTCCAAGGGCTGTGTGGTATTCTCACACAGAGAAGTCAAGAAATGCAGTAATATCCAGGTATCATCCTCCTCCCTTTTTGTTATGTGTTCTTTGACTGCAGTCATGAAATGTCTTTGTAAAATACTCTACTGTTGGGTTAGATTTGAGTTGATGGCCATTTCCACCCTGTAGATGATCTGCAATAATTTGTTCTTAACAAAAAGCTGCAGTTACTGTCTGTACTGATACTAGAGACACCAGAAGAGTTTCCTCTTCGGAACAGGAAAGCACTGTGCTATTGCAGATGCCATGGTGTGGCAGTCATTGAGAAATGTTACCACTGAAAGGAGCAACCAGTACACCTACACTAAACTTTTACAGATTTCTGGCTGTAATGTAGTATTAAAATTACTTTTTCAAGTACTGGCGTCAGCTGAGATGTTCTGGCAGAAATCCACTTCAGTTAAAGATTTACTGCTAATATTTGCTGAACTAGGAAATGTCAATATTTTTCACGCTTCCTCTGTTTCAATGTTCCCTTGCTGTCAGCACTAGCCTTTACACTGTTCTAAAGCAATTCCACATCAGGGAGGCTGGGGCCAATCACACAAAGATCAGCTAAAATAGTGCAATGTTCTTGAGATTTGGCCAACAAAGTATAATAATTCCTTTACCTGCCTAAAATTTCACTTGGATATTTTATTTAAACAAAAACAAACAAACAACAACAAAACAATATACTTAAGAATATACTTAAGTGCTTCTTAATATTGTTTGCTTTTTTTTTTTTTTTTTTTTTTTTGCATAAGCATCCTGATGTGCTGTATTGACTTTATAAGGTGATAAAAACACCCGAAGAGATTTCTTATATTCTTTACGTTCTATTTTTTGAAATTCAGATCATAGAATCATATAGTTATAGAATCATTAAGGTTGGAAAAGACCTCCAAGATCATCTGTTCCAACATCCCACAACCATTGATATTACCTACAAAAACCATATCCCTATGTACCATATCCAACCTTTTCTTAAACACCCAAAGAGACAGTGTCTGACCAGAGATGGTGTCTGCCTCCCTGGGCAACCCATTCCAATATCCAGCTACTCTTTCTGAGAATAAATTTCTCCTAATTTCCAACCTGAACCTCTCCTGGCACAGCTTGAGGCCATAACCTCTTGTCCTATTGCTAGCAGATATCTGTGATATCCAGCTAGATATCTGTGATAACTAGCTGACTCGCAACTCCTCACACTTCCTTTCAGTTCCCCTGAGCCTCCTCTTGTCTAGACTAAACAATCCCAGTACTTTCAGCCATTCCTCATAAGACTTGTGTTCCAAACCCTTCACCAGCTTTGTTGCCCTTCTTTGGACATGCTCCAAGTCCTTGATGTTTTTCTTGTAGTGAGGGTCCCCAAGCTGAACACAGTACTCAAGGTGTGGCCTCGCCAGAGCAGAGTACATGGGGACGATCATCTCCCTGGTCCTGCTGGCTACACTATTACTGATACAGGCCAGAATGCCATTGACCTTCTTGGCCACCTGGGCACACTGCCAGCTCATGTTCAGGTGAGCCTCAACCAACATCCCCAGATCCTTTTCCTCTACACAGCTTTTGAGCCATTTTGCCCCAAGCCTGTAGCGTTGCATGGGGTTATTGTGACCAAAGTCCAAGACCTGGCACTTAGCCATGTTGAACCTCATCCCATTGGCCTCTGCCCATCTATCCAACCTGCTCAGGTCCCTCTGCAAGGCCATCCTACCCTCCAGCAGATAAACACTTCACCCCTCAGTTTGGTGTTGTCTGAAAACTTACTAAGGGTGTACTCAATCTCTTCATCCAAATCATCAGTATAGATATTAAAGAGGATGGGTCCCAACACCGGCTCCTGGAACACCACTCATGAAGGGTCACCAACTGGATTTAACTCCATTCACCACCTCTCTCTAGGCCTGTCCATCCAGCCAGTTTTTATCACAGTAGAGTGTACTCGTCCCAGTCATGGGCTGTCAGCTACTCCAAAAGAATACTGTAGGAGACTGTGTCAAAGGCTTTGCTGAAGTCTAGGTAAACTGTGTCAACAGCCTTTTGCCTCATCCACCAGGCAGGTTACCTGGTCATAGAAGGAGAGTAGGTCAGGCAGGACTTGTCTTTAATGAACCCATGCTGACTTGCTGACTGGGCCTGATCCCATGGCTGTCTTGCACAGGTTTTGTGATTGCACTCAAGACGATCTGTTTCATAATGTTATCAGAGAAGAGAAATATTAAAATAGAGTCACAGAACTTATGAACAAGCACTTTTTTTGTCCAGTCATAAAGGGTTTGTATTGCAAATGTAATGTTTCCCCATGCTATTTTTAAATGCATAATCCAGCAAAAAGTTTCCATTATTTTTTCTTGCAGAACTTCTTCCACAACATAACACTCCTTTAAAATAAACAAATAGTTTTTTGGGCCATCTTTCTTGATGGCTGATTTTTGAAAGTTTCCTCACTCTTTATGTCTACATCAGCCCTCGTAGTACTTTGGCAGCAGCCTCTGTTTTGCAGTCTCCTTAGGCTTGAAGGGTATTCAAAGATTAAGGTTTAAGATTCAAATTCAGCTGTATCTTTCTATCAGAGTGTATAAAAATGACTGTTACATCTCTGATACAGGATATTTTGCCCTTATGTTTAGTTCCATAGTCAGTCTGGGACCTCTTGCAAGAAGTATGGTTTCATTCATGGGCAAACAGGAGGATTCATTTCATGATCTTCCCAGGCACAGAGGTGAGGCTCACTGGTCTGTAGCTCCTCGGGTCCTTCTTTTTACCCTTTTTAAAAATGGGAGTGATATTTCCCTTTTTTGAGTCACTGGGGAGTTCGCCTGAATTTTTTAAAATATGATGGAGAGTGGCTTGGTTACTACATCAGGCAATTCCCTCAGGAACCTAGGATACATGTCATTAGGGTCCATAGACTTGTAATTCTTGTGTCAGGAGGTCCTGAACTTGTTCTTAGTTTGCAGTGGGAGAGACTCTGTTCCTCCAGCCCCTGCCTAGAGGTTCAGAGACTAGAGACGTGGGAAGGCTGACCACTAGTGAAGACTGAGAAGTTAAGTACCTCTGCCTTCTCCACACCTGTTGTTATTGGTTCTCTGTCTTCATTTGTCAGAAATGATACAGTCACCCTAGTCTTTCTTTTGCAGCCAATGTACCTGTAGAACTCCTTCTTGTTATTTGCCAAGTTTAGTTCTCTCGGTGCCTTAGCTTTCCTGATCACATCCTGCACATCTGGACAGCATTTCTGTACTCTTCCCAGGACACATGACCCTGTTTCTACCATCTGTGCATTTCCTTCTTTTGCCTATGTTTGACCAGAAGGTCCTTGTTCAGCCATGCCGGTTTCCTACATTCCCTTCTTGATTTATCACATGTGGGAATAGAGAGCTCTTGCACTCCAAGGAAAATATCCTTAAAGAGTTGCTAGCTCTGATTATATCCTCTGTCCCTAAGGACCATGTTCCATGGTGTCTCCTTCACTATTTCATTGAACAGCTAGAACAAAGACCTTATTTGATGTTATTAAAATGAAAGGAATTACTCTACTGTGCATGTTCTACTTTCACGTTCATCTTGAGCCTACTAAGTATATCAGTACTGTACTTTTTAGCTATTCTCAGTTATCTTACCTATAATACCAGAGAGTCAATATGAAATTTCAAAAGCGTGCAGAACCCCCAAGCCTACCCACAGGCATAGTATGTCATTAGTAAGCACCACAAGGTCTAGTTATATACATCCATGAATAGAAAGATGGTCAGTTCCCCCAGTGGCCCTGCTTGGGTGGGATGCAGGAAAAGCTGGGTCCACAATGTCCACAGACTAAACACAACTACACTCAAGTAGAGTACTTCATTCCTTAATACATCATACAGCAGGGTTGTAATTTGATTCAGATAGAGCTGAATCTATTTAACAGAAACATTGAAATGTGCTCGATGATTATTATACTTAGAAAAACACAGTGAAGATTAATGAACAAGAAATGTCATACTGTTTGTTGATTTGGAGACATTTGTAATTGAAAAATGAAAACAGAATTGAATAGATGATGACCATATGTACTGCTGACCAGTGTTTATTCTTATGTGATAGATTTGGTGGTCCTGGCAATGAAAGTGCTTATTCATACAGCTTCAGGGAATAGTGAGTGATAAGTAGGCCTAAGTCTACTTATATATTGCCTTAATCTAGATTTGATTCTGATCCTGCAGCCATCAGAATGAATAATTAAATAAATAAAAATTTCTTTTGTTCTATACCAGATAAAACAGTACCAGTCCAGAATGTGAGTGGTCTAGGTTTGAGTCCTTTTTGCTTCTCTTTTATGTCACTGAAGAAGGTACCAATACGAAATCTCCCAGACACTATGTTCTGAGGTTTGAACTTCTCATATTTTCCATTTTATACTGTTTAATTTTTCGGTTCAAAGAAAAAAAAAGAAGTGAAAACAAGGTATCCCAACTCTCCATTAGCAGTTTTTATTTATTTATTTTGTTTTGTTTTGTTTTGTTTTAAATAAATAAATCATTCTTAATGCTGGTGTAAACACATGTCCTAAAGGGGAAGTCCTAGTCAACAGGTGGCTAGCAAATGTGACAACCATCTACAGGAAGGGCTGGAAGGTAGAACCAGGAAACTATAGGCCTGTTAGATTGACCTTAGTGCCAGGGAAGTTCATGGAGCAGCTTATCTTGAGTGTCATCATGGGCAGGGCAACCAGGTAATCAGGCCTAGTCAGCATGGGTTTATGAAAGGCAGATCCTGCTTGATGAACCTGATCTCCTTCTATGATAAAGTGACACGCTGGGTGGATGAGGGAAAGGCTGTGGATGTGGTCTACCTTGACTTCAGTAAGGCTTTTGACACCATTTCCCACAGCATTGAAGAAACTGTCTGCTTATGGCTTGGACTAGTGTATGCATTGTTGGGTTAAAAACTGGAGGGATAGCCACGTCCAAAGAGTTGTGGTGAATGGAGTTAAATCCAGTTGGTCACTAGTGGAGTCCCCCAGGGCTCAGTACTGGGGTCAGTTCTCTTCAATATCTTTATCAATGATCTGGATGAGGGGATCGAGTGCACCCTCAGTAAGTTCGCAGACGACAAGTTAGCTGAATGTGTCAATCTGCTTGAGGGTAGGAAGGCTCTGCAGCCTATCTGGATAGGCTGGAGCAATGGGCTGAGGTCAACTGCATGAAGTTCAATAAGGCCAAGTGCTGGGTCCTGCACCTGGGGCACAACAACCCCAAGCAGTGCTACAGACTGAATATGAGCCAGCAGTGTGCTCAGGTGGCCAAGAAGGCCAACAACATCCTGGCTTGCATAAGAAACAGAGTGACCAGCAGGGCTAGGGAGGTGATTGTCTCCCTGTACTCAGCTCTGGTGAGGCCGCACCTTGAGTACTGTGTTCAGTTTTGGGCCCCTCGCTACAAGAAGGACATGGAGGTGCTTGAGCGAGTCCAGAGAAGGGCAACAGAGCTCGTGAGGGGTCTGGAGAACAAGTCTTTCAAAGAGTTGCTTAGGGAGCTGGGGTTGTTTAGCCTGGAAAAGAGGAGGCTCGGGGACAACCTTTTTGCTCTCTACCGGTACCTTAAAGGAGGCTGCAGCAAGGTGGGGGTTGGTCTATTCTCTCATGTGCCTGGTGACAGGATGAGGGGGAATGGGCTAAAGTTGCACCAGGGGAGGTTTGGGTTGGATCTTAGGAAGAACATTTACTGGAAAAGTTATTAAACATTGGAATAGGCAACCCAGGGAAGTGGTTGAGTCACCATCCCTGGAGGTTTTTAAAAGACATTTAGATGTAGAGCTTAGTGATATGGTTTAGTGGAGGACTTGTTAGTGTTAGGTCAGAAGTTGGACTCGGTGATCTTGGAGGTCTCTTCCAACCTAGATGTTTCTGTAATTCTGTAAACTAAACAATTTTATTGCTTCTTTTCTTTTTCCCATAGGAAGAGCCGCCCATTGAATCTGCCTGCAATTTTGAAAGATAACTGAAAGCATGTGTTTGATAAATTAACTGTTCATTTGAAGATTTCTGGCCCAGTTCTGAGAGTGTGGATGGCAATATTACACTTGAAAACAGAGTAAAATGATCACATTTGGAGAGTCTAAGCATTTCTCAATTTGATGCCTATCTGTATTCTGTGCAGCATTTAGTTTATATTTTCCAATTGGATGTCTATAGCCCAGCACCTTGACCACTGTGCAATATGGCAAAGTACTTCAGAACATCATCCGTACAGTACATTATCAGTGATGAGAGGAAATGTGCAAGTGGAAAACACAAATTAAAGAATGAATTCCTTGGCTGCAGCATTTGTTTAAAGATTACATCCTTGCAATTTTGGTGAGTGATTTAGTAAATCTGTTTGCATGGGTACTTTCCTTCTTTTTATGATGAAAATGTCTCCAAAGCCTCTTCACTTTTAGTTAAAAGAAGACAAGTATTCCAACCTTTTGAATCTTTGAAAACTAGTAGAGGTGTATGATCCCAGTGTAAAAGTCTGACTTGGACATGGAAGAAAAAAATACTAAGTTTCTCTAGTTGTTTTTCTGTCTGCTATTAGTATCAGTCAGCTCAAAGTGCTAATGTTATAATGAAATAACATATAAATACCCTAACTCTGATCTTCAAGACTGTTGGGATTCTAGTTTACTACCATTTTTCAGGTTTTAATGTATCAATGCCTTTTGAATTGCTTGTCAGTACATGAACCTTTTAAAACACACCATCTTTTCCCTATTGCCTATGTTTTTAGTTTAAATTCAATAGAGCATCTTTTTGAAAAAAAAAGGCTGACATTGTTCTGCAGCATGTCACCAGAGAACAGGACGTTTTATGACTTGTTAAATTGCTGGGCTAAGAGCTCAAATCCTGGTGGCTTTAAACAATTTTAATCAGATAAACTTACTTTAAAATAACTCTTAAAATCAAGCTGAAATTGTTAGGTCATACTGTTATCTGAAGTGGCTGTAGAAGTAGTTCAATTGAATCCAATTTAAAAAAAAATACTTTTTCATTTTAACTGCAATGTCATTATGGACTGTGAGAGTCTAGGGTCATATAAACTGACAGGGCTAGAGAAAAAAACAAGGAGGGAAACGCATTCAGTTTCTTCAAGTGATAAGAAAATTTTTGACTTAGGGTTCCATAATAGCTATACTTCAGTCAAAGTTCAACTTGAACGTAATGGAGTATAAAGTAATCTCCCATTGAGGACTGACCATGTGAAATGGCAACAGATGAAAGTAACAGTTTCTAAAACCACTGAAGCACAGCCTTAAGTGCAATTGGAGGACTGGTATCTACAAATAGCCTGAGGGAAAGAGAGGAGCAAGTTTAGATTGGTGTATGATGTAAATTGGGAAGAAAGGAGATTGAATAATAAATATTTCTTCTAGTAATAAATTCTTATAGTAATAAAAATGGGACTATTTGAAATTCTCTTTTTCTTCTCTGGTATCTACTGATGTACTTGCATCACAGAGTTAAAACAGATCTCAAGAGAAGTCAAGTGGTGGTTGTGTGCACTTCTGGAATGATGATATCTTATAGTCTATGCTGTGTGCTGTGGAATCTCTGAGCTAAGTTTCCTACCTGCACCTTGATCGCACTCCAGGTATATGTGATTTGCACTTGTATTTTGGCACCTTCTGGCAAAATATCAACCCTTTTAAGCTTATCTTTCATCAACAAGTCCACAGACTGAGGTAAAATTTTAAAGTAAATCTGCAAGGTTTTTATATATATTGATGTCAAGAAGATGTTTTAGGTAACCTTAGAAAATACACACATACAAGCAAACAACAAAACCAACCAACCAACCAAAAAATAAACAAACAAAAAACAACAACAACAAAAAACTCTTTCTTTATCTAAGATAAATGGTTTCCTTTTTCTTCCATTCTATTCCATTTTATCCTACCATATCCTTCGGAAGAAATGTTATAAAGCATATTCTTATAGAAGCTTTTTTTCCACCTGGAACCAAACCTATGTATTCTTTATAGAAGAATAACTTTTTTTTTAAAAAAAAAAAAAAAAAAAACACTTTCTTTGTTAAGTTTTATCTTTCAGCTGACTGTCATACAGACACTTCCTGACTACAAATTACATCTTTGTTTTTAATAGATTTTAATACATTATTTTTTTTCCCATGAATTTGTCTAATTACCTTTTTAACACATCTCAAATGTTAATATGCATGACGTTTTGAGCTGCAATTTTTTGCAATTTAATTATGTGGTAAATGAAAATATATTTTCTTCTGTTTACTTTAAACTAAGACCTGATTATTTCATTTGATGATCCTTAATTCATATAGTGTGAATTGTAGAAAAAAAAAAAAAAAAGTATTTCTATCTTTTTCTACCTCATTAATTATGATATAAACCTATTTTATACTTTGCACAAGTTGTCATATTTTTTAAGATCCTAGTTGATTAACTTTGTTCTTGACCTTGTCTGTGAAACAGACAAGTTCCTTAAGTTCCTTAACTTTTTTATTTTTCCTTATATCTTTCCCTATTATGCTCTGCCAATTACGATCAGAAAATAAGTAACGCTCAAGTTCAAAATATTATGTTTCCATCTGAACATCAGGTAGCTTTACTTTGCAGGTGATGCAGCACTGGCACATGTTGCCCAGAGAGGTTGTGGAATCTCCTCCTTGGACATCTTTCATGTGGACATAGCTCTGGGCAATCTGATCTATGTGGCCCTGCTTGAGAAGGGGGAACAAATGATGGCTGCTACATTTTAATCTCCTTTCCTAATAATTCTTTTTTTTTTTTTGCATTTGGACTTTGCTCTTGTCTATGTATAGTTACATTTGTTTTACTCTGTGTATTACACATTTATCAACACTGAATTTCATTCTACCAGACAGTTTCTTAGTTTTGTGGAATTTTCTTGCAGCTCTTTTGAGTCAGATTTAACTTTTCTGCAACTCTATGTAATATCAACATTTATTTATTTATTTGCCTCTACAAACTTTGTTGTTGTTGTTGTATTTTTATTATTATTTATATTTTTTAACCTCTACCTACATTTTTTTTTTCTCTCTGTTAACTGGGTCAGCTGCAAGCAAATTAAAGAGTACAAGTCACTACACAAACCTCTGATGGACCTTTCCTTCCACTGACAAGGTGCTAAACTTCAGAAGTACTTAAGTTGTCAATCACATAGAATTTAAATAGCAAATTACATAAGTAATTGAAATTTCCGTGGTTTTGTAAAGTTGATTTGAAAATCTTGAGTGTCACATAGCATTGCTTCTTGCTACTTATTCTATCAGTTTATTCTAACACTTGTTTTATGCATTCTTCACTTGCAAAGTTTCCCAAACTCATTTCTTCACAAACATCCAGCACATGAATCTGCTAAGATTCTCTCTCTAATGAACATAAGTGCACATTGCTGTTGCTCAGAATGTCTGACCGGCAGAAGAGAGCTTTTGTGAGATGTCAGCAAATGGGGGACTTTATATTTTGTTGTACTTCAAAAGAATCATATCCATTATTTTAATCTTTTCTTCAAAAGCAGTCATTTTTTCCTGTTCTTCCTGTTTTGATCATGGTGTGTTCATCCCTGATTTAAATATGGCCACATGAATTGTAGGAATGGAACTGTAGCCACTTCCCTTGCCATTGGGAGTAAATTCATTTATTTTTATAAATGAATGTGTGGTATTTTTAATTTCTTTTACCTTGGTGTTTAATAATTAATTTATCATTTTCTGTTTGTTCTTTAACCTGCAAGACTCTACATCAACTTTAACTAGAAAGCTCTAATTCAGAATTTAATTTATGTCAGTCTAGAACAAGAGTGTTTTGCAGTAAAGATCAGAGTCCTGAGGCCATTTCCCAAAGGAAAATACTCCCCATGTTGATCTTGGTTTTAAGTGTACAGATTTTCTTCTTTATAAGCAAAGAACGCTAGCATATTTTCATATAGGCAACTAAATAACTTTCAGCTGGTAATGATTTTCAGCCATTAGTGACCTGGACTGAATTTGAACTTGTGACCTCTGTGTGTATTCTGTATTCTTAATCATAATAGCAATGCCTTGCAGAACAAGTCATTCTCCCCTACATTTTTCCTTTCTGCTTATTAATTATTATTATTAGTAGTAGAAAAACTTATTATTTTATTCTGCTTCCCTCTAAGGAAAAAAACAAACAAACAAAAACTTAATAGACATAAGACTAAGACTAATGACTATAATGTAAGTATTATATGAGATATCTATTTGAAATGATTTCTTCGTAGTGTGTATGAGAATAAGCTACATGTAGAATCAAATAATAGCAGAATCTATGGGGAATTTTAGCTGATTAATGAATGAGGATTGGGCTGAATAATATTAAGCACTTATGTAGCACTTTACATGTTCTGCAATACAAGTACTGCACAAACCTTAGTTAAGTAAACCAAATAAGGATCATTAAGGAATCTGCTCATGTGAATTTTGATAAGACAAACAAATATGCAAAAAAAAGAAGCATGAAGATTACATAAATGTTTCTCTTTTGACAGAGAGAATTTTTGTTTGAAATGCAGTTCATGTTTTTCCAATATTTTGTATTGGATTTTTTTTTCCATTAGTAAACTGAGCAGACATCATTTAAGGTGTTTCTTCAGGGTGAGTGAATATATACTGTAGAAAAGTAACTTCAGAATTTATGACAAATATTCTGCATGACATTATTATTATGTGATTTAACACAGGAAACTTCAGATTTAGCATTTAGCAACATGTGGTAAAGGATTTTAATGTCCTTATTTTAAAGGTTAAGTGTTCCTTCAAGCCCACTTGTTACCATTCCAAAACAGAAAAAATAGGGAACTTTCTCTAAGCTACTAGTTCATTCTATAAATATTTTAATAGAAAATCTGTTGCTTTCATAATCCTATCCCTAAGAGAGCAGTCAAAAATGGATTTAAACAATTGTTCTTTAACAACATAGTGACTTCTCATTTCCAAATATTTATTTATTTATGCATTTTCAATTGGAAGAGGCATTTGAGTAAGACCCAGGCAAATCTGCATATGTTAATAATACAACATTGGCTTTGTGCCATTGTGCATGGGGACTGTTGAAGTATTTTTTACACCCAAACTATGTAATAAAGTCACACACTTTCCACACTCTCCAGCTCACCAAGCAGATGTAACTACATTAATCATACAATTTGAAGCAATGAATAATATTTATATCCACAGGGCATTAAGATTATCTTCAGAAATCAATAATCACATTATTTTTTTGAGGCATTCCCATCCTCATGAGTAGGGCCACACAGGCTCCCAGGAAGCCAACTTTAATTATGTTAGAGACAGTACATGCCAAGTGACACCCTGCAGTCAGAAATCAATGACAGTGAAAACACTTTTTACTAGACTACTCTGGATAATCTTAGCTTCTCAGGGAAAAACAAAATGAATTGGGCATAATATCAGAGTTCTCTTTCCATAAGAAGAGAACACCAAAGCCTTTTTAGTCCCTTGGTCCTGATATATGAAAATCCCTTTGTTTGCACATGACGCCTTTCTTTCTCATCCAATTCCTTGCCTTCTCATCCGGGTACCTTACTGGCAAGATCCTGAGGTCTTTACTTACTGTTTTCATACGTTGTTTTTTTGTTTTTTTTTTTTTTTTTTGTTTTGTTTTTTTCTGGAAGGTAAAAGTTGCCTGCATAAATAAAAAGAAAATGGTCTTTGTGTATTGTAGGGAATACATAGGAAAGGGAAACTCCACTTATGGAAATTTTGGAGCAGATCTACACAGCTGAGCATTGACAGTCACAACTCACTTGCTGCATGGAAGCCATGCAACAGGTTTTGCACAGTAGAGTTGGCTCAGAATATAAGACAAAACTGAGAGCACAGCCTTCATTTGATCACATAGACATATGCCACTGAGACCTTAGCCAAACACTGTGGATGCTGAAATACTCTGCAAAGATTGTCTCTAAAAATAAGCAAGCAAACACATAAACACAGCATAATCAAAATGGATTCATAAAAGGAAGAACTTAGTCCAGCAAACTGCTTATTCTGGTGAGAAATTCTTACTCTTCTACCAACTTGGAAATGTCATTAAGAAGTGCTTGCCTGTTTAAACATTAACTGTTCACACAAATAGAATACAGGATACTGTTCACTACTGGAATCTAGTATACTGGATCTAAGGTTTATATCATATTTACGCCTTTTTTTTTTTTTTTAATGCTTTTCAGTGAATGCCTTCATTTGGTGATATGTTTGTTGAATTTCAGAGTTTTAAGGTTTTGTTGATTTATTTTCCTTATGTTTCTCTCTTATGAGAATGTATAATAGTAGCACTAGTCTGTGACAACGAAGAATTTTCATTTTCTATTAGAAATTTAGACTAGAATGTCTTTTCATCTTCTATACAAGATAGCTTGGGAAAACAGACACAAGTTCTCAAATGACAGCTGAAGGGGAAGCATATGGGATAGGATCGCACTTAAGGGTTAAAAGTATCTTCATTTTCAACATAAATTCTTTACTTTGCTAGTGGCAAATGATTTACAAATTTTCCTTTTTATCTGAATTTCTAATCTGTAATCTATGAATTGAAGAACAATTCATCCCTGGGGAAGTTTAAAATTCACTTACATCAGTCACAACCCCACTGGAATAAACCACATCTCAGCAGACAAAAAATAACTCAGTATGAAACAACAAATCGAATCAGGGGGTAATGCTGAAGAGGTCAAGAAAAACATAAAAGTAAAATATTTCAGCAATAGAATAGGTAACTGGTGGACAAATGTAGTTTCAGGAAAGCTTTCAAACAATGAAAAGTGCAACAAAAGTGGACACAATGCAAAGTAATGGCAAAATTCAGTTTCAGAACAAAAATTATTATGGAGGTTGCCAGAGACAGCCCAAACAGGAACAGTACGACTAGAACTGCAAAGCAAGACTTGTAGAGGCCTTATCATAGAATCAAAGTATGGCTTGGGTTGGAAAGGACCTTAAAGTTTATCCAGTTCCAAAGCACCTGCTATGGGCAAGGTTATCACCTACCCTGGTTGCCCAGGGTCCCATCCAATCTGGATGTGAACACCTCTAGGAATCCATAACTTCTCTGGGCAACTTGTTCCTGTGCCTTGCCACCCTCTGAATGAAGAGTCGCCTCCTAATAGCTAATCTAAAACTCCTCTCTTTTAGTTTAAAACCATTACCCCTTGTCTTTTTACCCTGCCTGGGTAAAAAGTCACTCTTCATCCTTTCTATAAGCCTCCTTTAAGTACTGAAAGGCTGCAACGAGGTCTCCTTGGAGCCTTCTTCTGAATGAACATCCCCAGGTCTCTCAGCCTTTCTTTGTAGGAGACATGTTTAAGACCTCTGATCATCCTTGTGGACCTCCTCTGGACCCACTCTAGCAGATCAACATCCTTCCTGTTCTGGGGGCCCCTGGATGCAGTACTACCAGGGGCCTCACAGAGGCAGAGCAGAGGGAGACAGTCACCTCCCTTGACCTGCTGGCCACCCCTCTTTACTCCAGGACGCAGTTGGCCTTCTGGGATGCAAGCACACACTACTGGCTCATGTTGAACTTTTCATCCACCAGAACCCCCAAGTCTCTCTCAGCAGGGCTGATCTCAATGAGTTCTTCTCCCAGTCTGTCCTCCTGTCTGGGATTGCCCTAACACAGGTGCAGCAGCTTGCACTTGGACTTGTTAAACCTCTTTAAGTTCATATGGGCCTACTTCTCAAGCTTGTCCACATCTCTTTGGATGGCATCCCTTCCTTCTGTTTTATAAAATGAACCACTGAGCTTGGTGTCTTACAAACTTGATGAGGGTGCACTCAATCCCATTGTCTATGTTATTGATAAAGATATTAAAAGCTGTTGTCCCAAGACAGACCTCTAAGGGATAGCACTCTTGTTTTACCCAGCTAGGCAGCTGTCACAAGTGCTCACTCGCTTACCCCCCTCAAACAGAAAGGGGGAGAAAATACAATGAAAGGGCTCAAGGGGTGAGATAATGGCAAGGAGATCACTCATCAATTATTGCCATGGGCAAAACAGACTTTTCATAGGGAGATTAATGTATTGTCTATCACTAACAGACTAGAACAGTACAAAACTAAAAGCAAACTAAAAACACCTTCCCACCCCATCCACCCTCTTCTACCTCCTACCCCAAGAGGTGCAGGCAAATGGGGAATGGGGATTGTAGTTAGTCCCTAACACTTTGTCTCCGCCTCTCCTTCACAGTCACTCTCTGCCCCTGCTCCACGTGGGGTCCCTCCCACAGGATGCCATCCTTCCCAAAATGAGCTTGCATGGGCTGCCCACAGGCAGCAGCTTTTCAAGAACTGCTCCCACATGGCTCCGTACCACGGGGTCCATCTGTCAAGACCAAACCACTCCAGCACGGGTACCCCACGGGTGGCAGCTCCCCCTAGACCCTCTGCTCCTGCGTGGGCTCCTCTCCACAGGCTGCAGCTCCAGCCCGAGGCCTGTTCCTGTGGGGGCTCTCCATGGGCCACAGCCTCCTCCAAGCTACATCCAGCTGCTCCACTGGGAGCTCCTCCACAGGCTGCAGCATGGAGATCTGCTCCATATGGGACCCATGGACTGCAGGGGGACAGCCTGCTCCATTAGGGGCCTCTCCACGGGCCGCAGGGTAACTTCTTTTCCAGGCCTGAGGCATTTTTGTCCTCCTTCCTCACTGACCTTGGTGTCTGCAGGGCAGTTTCTCACTCCTCTCTCCCCCAGCTGCTGTTGCACAGCATATATATATATATTTATAATATATAAATATATACATATATGATGCATATATATATATATTATTTTTCCCCCTTTCTTAAATATGTTCTCACAGAGATGTAAACAACACTGCTCATTGGTTTGTCTCTGGCCAGTGGCAAATCCCTTTTGAAGTTGGCTGAAACCAGTCCTTATGGGGTAGCTTCTATACTTTTCTTACAGAGGCCACCATTGTAGCCCCCTAGTACCAAACCTTTGCCACATAATCTCAATACAACCACTTGTCACTGGCCTCTACCTGGATATAGAGCTGTTCTCCCTTCTCTCTGTGTGTGCCATCCAACAATTTCTTATTCACTGAATGGTCCATGCATCAAATTCATATCTCTACAATTCAGAGATCAGGATATCATGTGGGATCATGTCAAAGGATTTACAAAAGTCCAGGTAGATGACATTGATTGGGCTTTCCTTGTTGACTGATGCAGTCGCTCCATCATAGAAAGCCACTAGACTAATCAGGCATGGTTTACCTTTGGTGAAGCCATGCTGACTCTTGGATCACATCCTTAACTTGCATGTGCTTTAACATTGCTTCCAAGAAGATCTGTTCTACAAATATGTTCTTTTGCATTCTTGATCTTGTGCATGTTACCCCTTAGTTGCATTTCTTAGTTCATAGTAATTTGTCTGATTATTTGTCTGCCAAGATAATGTGTGTCATTATTCTTTCTGAATGTGTTCTGTGGCAAGGCATTTCAATAGATAGGTTGAATAACACTAGTTGGTCCTGAATCAGAACACCTCAGAAATCTTTTAGGATTTGCCCAGCTAAAACTGTGTTCAGCTAGGTATGGACTGGATGAGTTCTCAGAGGATGTATGGGATTGCCCAGGATTGTGATTCAGGCCCCGTGAATTTTGTGCTGTGTGAAGGGTTGTGAAACCAGCTGTTCCAACATTAATGGAAAGTTCATAACTGTTTCATATTCAATCCATGTTCAGGACGTGTTATTCTAGTAGTTAATTCCTATGTAGTTTCCTATATGTCCTTCTTTGGGGGAAAAAAAAAAGTTCTGGGTGAATGAAGGGTACAAAATTTAGAACACCTGCAATATGTATGTTCTTATGATGTGTTACACAATTGTCCTTTAAATTAATTAACTTTTTCATTTTTGTAGTGCTGTATCTTTAGCTGACTGAAATCTAATCTCTGTGAGCTATATCTAGATATGATTGTTTTGTCTTAATTCCTGGAGTATATGACCATAAGAGTTTAATAAATGTAATCCTCAAGAAGCATTATTATGTACTCCAGGAAATGGTTTGTCTCTTCAGAATTTCAGGATATAAGAGGCATGTCACCCTCATTATATACAGTTCTTCTTGGATTCACTCTCATTATATACAATTCTTCTTGGATTAGAATACTTATTTTTTTCCTGATACTCTCCTGATATTCTCCTGATATTCTTTTCCTGATACTCTCTTACAAAAGGTTAAAATTTGGGGGTATATTTGATGAGTGCTTAGCAAATATTATTTTGCCCCTTTTAAATTAATTTAAAAATACTTTTTACAAACAGTCTTTAAGTTCCTGGAGTATAATCATTTTACCAGGAAAAGTGAAGGAGGTAAAATGGCAATTCTACTTTCTACTTATGTGTTTCCCCATGGCTAGGTTCCCCCCCTGTTTCTCTCCTCCCCCGTCCCTCCCCCCCCTCCCCCTCCCCCCCCCTGCATGCCTCTCAGTTTCAGTTTAGGTTTTAGAGTAAGCATTGTCAAATAATTTCCTTTGAATTCTAGAATTATATTGATTGTCCTGTTATTGTCCTCTGGATGTAGTTACTCGGATGTAGTTACTCTCTACAGTCTAAGAATTATAAAGTACATCAGGAGTATTGTACATCCAGCTGGTCACTGTTACTGAGAAAAGTTATTTGCCAACACATGTTTAGGAATAAAGGTCATACCTCATGTTTTATTCTACTTTATTTATTTCCATAAAGCTTTAGGAAAATCCCAGGATAGATTAAATTAATAAAGAGAAAATTGGGATATACTCACAACTGAGATTATATATTAACAGAACTGATGAAATAGATTAAGGTTTCTATAAAATAAATCTTTCACTTCAGATAGAGCTGTTCAAACTTGCAGATTACTTAATACGTAAGGGATGTAATACACAAAGGTTTTTTTTTTTTTTTTTTTTTTTTTTTTAAGTTATATTATCGTGAAAATTATATCTTTTGTAGCAATGATGAGCTTTATTCTGGGATCCGAATTACCGATTTACCCTGAAGAAACAATCTGATATAAAAACATAAAAACTAATTCCAAATTACTGTTTTCTTGCCACAAGCCGTATGAAAAAGCACTCTGATTCAGTGCCAATGATGGAGTGTTTTGTTAAATGCCAGGACCTTCTATCATTGTGAAAGATCTGATGATCTCTTGAAGAAAGAGAAACACATTTTCTTTATGATGGAAGAAATGTTATATTTGATACAAGATGTTATATTTGATACAAGATGTTTCTTACACCTTTGACCAAGGTTTCTTATACCTTTGACCTACCCTCCAAAGCAAAAGTCAGTGCATGCTCATGGAACCATCAGGAATGTCCCCTTCCTTTGCTGTTTTATGGGAGACAGAAGAATTGTATGTGAGTGGCCCAAAATAACAATGTAATTGAGCAGCAACTCAAGCAACTCATCCACTGCAATTATCTTACATGGAAATGGATCACTGAAGATACAGCTAAGTAATTCTAGAAATCACAAATTAAAATGTCTGTATTATATTTCTTTGATTGTAGGTGGCAAATATTTCTCCTTTTGTAGTTCAAAATTACAATAGCATTTACCCTGGTTACTTCAAATTTTTAATCTTCCTACACTTTTTAATCTTTCTACACATGAAAATTCCACTAACTCAGCACAGCTGTTTTCTGATTGTGTCCTTGGTACACAGTTTTTGCCACAAAAACTTTTTTTTTTTTCCACACTGTTCTGCTCAATATTGTGGTGTAAATGCCTGAAGTAACTAGGAAAATAAAACTAACATTCACGTTTTTAAGGGAAAGGTACAGCAGTGAAGAGGCTTTCAGGGTAGGGCATAACTGCATTCCCTAGGCTCCCAACCTTAGATGCTATCGCGCTGGGGAAACTTGGTGTGCTAGCTCTAAGGACCACCACGGAGCGTGGAGTGGAGTGGAGACACCACGGCTAGGCTCTGTAATCAGGTGGGGCCTCGATTGTTCTTGTGCACAAAGCTGCACTTTTTGCCACCCTGAGCCAAAGACCTGTCATGTTTTGACAAATGCTGTACCCTAGTGTACTTTTTGCTCATTATAATATCGTTATAATACCAAAACACACCTCCATCCCAAAAGCTACCCGCCTCCAAGGTGCGACCACCCTTCACTGAGCATGCGCTCTGAATTTCTCGGAGCCTATTACTTTAAACGGAGACGGGAAAACTTTACACCAATCATAACTAAGATATGCTTGACTAGAGCCACTCAAGCTCCACCTAAAAGATAGAAAATAATATAAATTGGCCCAAGAGGAAGGGGATGTTAGGGAAGATACCATCGTCAGGGGAGATACCATCCCGAGGACATACAACATCCTTAGGACCTCCTGACTCCTTGGATCAGTCGACGGGCTGAGCCTCTCTTCCCCCCCCATTGGGACGCCTTTGGGTGAGATCTGAACATTTGCTTATAAATCTCTATAGAGTCTTTGATCCTTTTAACGTGTTTATTTCTAGGCTGTGCACCTGTAATACCTGTAACACCTGTGACACCTGTAACACCTGTAACACCTGTAACATCTGTAACACTTATAACATCTATAACATCTGTAACACCTATAACACCTGTATAACATCTGTAACACCTATAACACCTGTGTATTTCATGCATACTAGCTTGCTTTTGCAGATAGTCACTATCACCAGCAATCCAAAAGAATCTGATTATCTGTTGCTGTAATAAACCATACTTGATTGCATTGTGATAGCTCTCATTAATGCAACTAGGGTGAGGGTGGTTATCCGTGATAGTTCAGTGTTCTGAATCTAACCAGACCCCCAGATGGTTAATGCATTTTTGGTGAATGTCTGAACGGACCCCCAGGTGGTTAATACGTTTTTGGTGAATGTCTGAGTGGACCCCCAGGCGGTTATTACGTTTTTGGTGAATGTCCGAAGGGACCCCCAGACCGTTAATGCATTTTTGGTGAATGTCTGACTGGACCCCCAGGCGGTTAATGTGTTTTTGGTGAATGTCCGACTGGTTCAGTACTCTGAATCCAACCGGGCCCATAACGGTTAATCAGCTACACCCCTTTAATGTGACAAATATGCATAGCCCAGCTCAGAGCTGAGGGTTTGTGAGTGTTTATAAGCCTACACTCTTCAGTTTAAATGCTCCCACCTCGCCCTCCAACATAAAACAATAGTATACTGATACCAAGTTTTAAAAAGAATATTGTTTTGGTTAGTTTCAAAATTGTGATTGTAGCAGAGGGAGAGCTAGCTCAGTCTGCATTGCAGATATTTTAAAGCAACTGCTTGTGTAACATTATTTGCATTACCAGAGATTACTTCATTTATTTCGGGTAATAAGAGATATAATATATATTCAGCATTATAGGAGTTATTTACAGAATCACAGAATCACAGAATTTCTAGGTTGGAAGAGAACTCAAGATCATCGAGTCCAACCTCTGACCTAACACTAACAGTCCCCAATAAACCATATCCCTAAGCTCTACATCTAAGTGTCTTTTAAAGATTTCCAGGGATGGTGACTCCACCACTTCCCTGGGCAGCCCGTTCCAATGTCTAACAACCCTTTTGGTAAAGAAGTTCTTCCTAAGATCCAACCTAAAACTCCCCTGGCGCAACTTAAGCCCATTCCCCCTTGTCCTGTCACTAGGCACGTGGGAGAACAGACCAACCCCCACCTCTCTACAGCCTCCTTTGAGGTACCTGTAGAGAGCAATAAGGTTGCCCCTGAGCCTCCTATTCTCCAGGCTGAACAATCCCAGCTCAATCAGCCGCTCCTTGTAGGACTTGTTCTCCAGGCCCCTCACCAGTTTCATCACCCTTCTCTGGACCCGCTCAAGCACCTCGATGTTCTTCTTGTAGCGAGGGGCCCAAAACTGAACACAGTACTCGAGGTGCGGCCTCACCAGAGCCGAGTACAGGGGGACAATCACCTCCTTAGCCCTGCTGGTCACACTGTTTCTTATACAAGCCAGGATGTTGTTGGCCTTGGCCACCTGAGCACACTGCTGGCTCATATTCAGCTGACTATCAACCATCACTCCCAGGTCCTTCTCTGCCTGGCAGCTCTCCAACCAAATACAGATAATATTATGACATTTATGACATTTTTGAAATACATTGCAATATTATTATTATTATTTAATCTTTTAATTATACTTTCACAATAATATCTTTACTGACTGCTAATTCAAACAAAATTCTATTTGATACTCATTTAACTAGAACTTGTACTTAAAATTGTGCCTTTCATTAAAATCACCACTTGAGCCTTACAATATCAATCACATTGGAATGCAGGCTCTTAAGTTTACACAATCCTGGTGTTTTGTTTTGTTTTGTTTTGTTTTTCAGTGTGACTACCTATCTAAGCTAATATATCAGATTACAGAATAAAGCCTTAATAAGTAACGTCAGAATGTTGGACAATAAAAGAACAAGTCAAGACACCATTTTTTATTTGGATATTTTGTACAATTTACCGGATGAGTTACACAGGTCCTAAAGCTGTCCCAGCTTCCTTGTCTATTGGAGAATAGGTGAAGAATCAATATGGTGGTCGGGCTTGTGATTTTCATATCATCAATGCAAAAATTTATCATAGGCTGCAACACATGGGTTGGCAAATCTTCACTTTTTTAGTGTCAGATTTGGAAACCGGAAGATTTTGGAGTCTACACATTAAATTCGGAAAGAAAATTATAATTGCAATACTTTATATATCTTTCCGTTTACAACTAATAGCCATCTCGTATATTTGCTGTCTCTGTAGCAGAACTGATTTCCATATAAAATGACAATATATAACACTTTAAACATCTTTGCAAGATACAAGAAGGTTTATGCAAATTTTAAACCTGGAAGGAATATTCAGTATTTTTGCATTGTATCACTCTCAGAAGATTGATATAGTTTTTTTTCTCATGGCTCAACCACTTCACCAGATTTTGATTTACCTATGGGACTGGGGAGTCTGTAAAACAAGATCTATGTATTTTTATATAGTAATGAAAATATTTTACCCTTGGGAGATTCTGCTTTTACAAAGGAGTGGACTGGAAAAAAATGCTTATCTTTATAATGTAGAAAAATTACTGTACAACAATTAATATTATTTATTTCTTTTATTATTCTAAACCCTGAGCTTGGTATAATTATCAAGACTTAGTAAAATACAATAGGAAACATATTCAGTATACACAGAGAGAACAATAAAAACAGATAAGGAATTTGATTAAGTTCAATAAAAGAAGCTTGGAAACATGGTCTTTGATGTCCATGATCACACTTATAAACACATTCATCTCAAATCCATACACCAAAGAATCTTTCTATTTCTTACAAAGTATATAGAAATCCCAGTGGTGAATGTAATTCCCTATCAAGTAACAAAAGTTTAGAGAATTTTACTGATTTTATGGAATAATTACTGGTTCTAGGAGAAAGAAGCTGCATTAACATAAAAAAAACTCCAGTTTTCAAGATGATGTATGGAAATTTAGTGTTTTGTTCTTGTTGATTTTTTCTGTCTCTTTTTGTAGGAGGTATTTGGGCTTCATTTCTGTATTTGAATTCTTAAGCTCATCTTTTCTATCACCACAGAGGTCTGCAACCTTTATTAGGATTCCACACAAAAGGTAAAAGGTCTAACTATAGAAAGCTAGTAGTATGAAAAATGCTTAGTTTATGATTGTGGGCAATAATACATGTTCTGTTCCTCAATAATACACTTATTCAAGAGAAAAATCATTATTTCATTCCATCTTGGAGGGAATTTTAGGTTGCAGAATCAAAATCACTATGGAAGATCAAAGTGAGGTTATTATGCAGGCTGGAATTAAAATGCCTCTTCTATTATTCCAATATTTCCCAGAGTTCATCCAAGAAAAAAAAAAAAAAAAAAGGATGGGAGGGAAAACACAGCAATACAAGGGTAAGAATATAATCGGACAACTGAGTAATCAAGCTTATTTTAACTTGGAAGGCCTGTGCTGAAAAATTTATTGCAGGACAGTATGTAAGTAACATGTTTTATCACCAGTTTTCCTGAATTATTTGTGTACACAAAGTGGTTTACTCTAGGATGTATTAGAAAAACTAGTAAAGCAAACAAAGAAGGAGGGGGGAAACAAAGAAAATACAAGGTCATGGAAGATTTACTTAGCTTGTATGAGATCAATATAATTTTTGTAACTCATTATCCTGAGCCCAAAAGATGGTACAAAAATCAACAATGTATTGAAGTAACTACATCTTCCTCAGCAAGATTTATGAGACAAAGGAGAAAGAAAAGAGGCTAGCTCCCATACTGCCAAAGATATCAAATCTTCATTAATATTGTGAAAACAATATCATTTATATTTATTTTCAGTGAGTTTGAAAAATTCAATAAATGAATACAACAAACAATATTGTATGTTTTATGGTGACACCATGTAAAGTACATCATTTTTAATTTTTTTTTTTTTTTTTTTCCCATATATAATTAATGCAGCTCAGTTTAGGTACTGTGGTAGGACAGCATTCTAAACTACCTTCCCTCTTGCTATGTTTGGAGCCAACCTTTTTCCTTTTATTTCAAAATAAGCTGCATCCACAAGACCTATTCTTGTTCTCTCTGTGTATACTGAACCACCACTCCATAAAATAATGATGTAGTGTCAGGAAACCGAAAACAAATCAGGGGACTGGACGCTATAGGCCACATGCAGTATGGTTTTACGTATATATGTATATTTGTGCAGTAGGGTAAAGTAAAGTAAACTTTGTAAAGTAAAACGTGGATTTAAGATAATTAAGATAAAACAATTAGAAGTGTCACAAGAAAATCATTTTGGACAAATCCTACTTGATGTATTTCACAAAAGGATTATTGCTGTCTCTAAGGAAAATCTGTGCATTTGAAGAGTCATACTGTACACATTTCATTTAAGCAACTTAGTTTTCCCAATCCAGATACATGCAGAATTTGCATAAAATATTGTTCCTATATGAAATGTCACTCCTCAAAAAGTCAGTCCAGTAGAAGATAGCATGTCTGCAGAACACTTGCTGTACTTCTCTCTATCATATCAAAATTATCTGTGTTCGTCTTGCCATTCAGTCATTTTGCTAGTAGAAAGGAGAGCTGAACAGAACATCAGATGAATTACCAAACCTACAGTTTAGGGGAAATGAAGCAATTTCCAAGATCAAGGTATCATCTGTCATCTGTACAAGACCATTTCTACTAAGGGGAAACTACAAGCTCAGACAGCTCATTTTTTTCTTGGCTGCTATAGTATACTTTCCTCAGTCTCTTAAATACTGCAATCTACAGTAATGCTCTATAAACTGACTGAGGTGATTTTCACTTCTTCTGTAAACAATAGCTATATGTACAATGTAGAGGAAATGCAAAAGTATTATATGTATGATGTAGAGGAAATGCGAAAGTATTATTTTAACAGTTTCACAAATAGAAAGTATCTGCATCTGTGTGGCCTATATTGGCTTTGAAAGTATGCATTCAGTGACTGGGTTCGGCTTTATGATTTTATGTATAGTTCTACAAGGAAGATGGACCTAATTTTTTTATTTTTCACATGTGCACAAAAACAAACAAACAAACAAAAAAAAATCAATGGATCTTTTTGAAATGTTCAGTATAATCCTGCAAAGTTGGAAGGTTTCAAAAATTCATTGCCAAACAGTATATATATATATATGTTGATAATACTTCATTAAATGTGTTACTCTAAGTTCAGCTTGAATGTTTTATGTTAGTGTTCAAGATCAACCAGTTTTACATTTTTTTTTTCAATTAAGTGCTTGTGTATCACAGTAATACCTGAGCAAATAGCAGTTAGTTTACTGGCTGATTGACACAATGGCCTTTCCTAGTTGTTTATTTTATAGATTTTATAGGTTGTTTATTTTATATTATGATATTTCATACCAGAACTCTGCATAACTAATGATGAGACAGCTTAGGATTTTGATATGTGACAGAGCAGGTTTTTAGATTGCTGAGTCTAGTTTAAAAGCATGTTTTTATCAACAGCATTGCCTTTGACTCTACTACTTTTTAAATTCATCTTTTTAGGATGAAGTTAAATAGCTATCTAATGTTGTTTGGCATCTCTTGAAATCTAATAATCCAAGAACGTAATTTTTAGTGTATTTTTGATATATGATTTACCTAGATGAGATGTACCTTAAGTGGAAGTGAAGGAAAAGGAGAAAATGGTTCAGTGGTTTTCTCAAATAACTAATTATTAAGTACACATCCATTAGTGTACACATGGGTCTACCCAGTCCTTTTTCTCTTGGGTGTTCTCTCTCGTGGTAAATTTAAACCTACTTATGTTTTGACCTAACACATATTGTATGTAAAATTGTTTAGGCTGAAGGTCAGAAAAAAGTACAATTTTCCTAGCATTTTTGAAGACTTCTGAAGACATTTTCTGAAGTGTCTTCAGAAAGAGCAAAGGGATTAGCAGATACAAACAGGTTTGATCTCAGTAATAGTTTACTTGTTGCTGAAGTAGTAGATATTTGCTAACAGAGAAGAGACTTAAAGTACCTATGCAAACGTGTTTAAAGACACTTGAATGCCATTTAGCTATTATAATAAGACAAGAGTAATTCTTATCACTTTGCAGATAGATGATAAGGAGACAGAAAAGCAAATATCAAAGGTACTTTGATTGTAACATAACAGAGTTCACCTGAGTGTCACATGTTAATCTCAGGTTAAAAACCTGTTCAAAAATAAATAAATATAATAAATAAATAAATAAATTGAATGGGTTTGAACTGAATCAGAGCAAATTTCCAAATTTCTTAATACCATGGAAGCATGGATCACAAATCATGAGCAGAAACCAAGAATATTTAAATAGTTCTTCTGTGTGAAGCCTACATATTTTGAATTTTCATACTTTGTTATCATAAGATTTTGTCCTAGTGTCTTTATAAATTTATCTATTTTGACAGTTCCATTTCCTTCCTAATGATCATAAAACCTTTCCACTAAACTTCTGGGAGTTATTATCTACTAAGAAAAAAAAAAAAGATACTGTTATCAGGATTTAATCCGATATATCTTTAAGCAGAATTGATCTTCTAGTGTTACGTTCGTACATTTAAAACTCCTACATTTAAAGTGGTATTTCAAATTAACCTGTAGTTATTTTTGAAAGTATACACACAAAGTATAAAATAACAAATGCATTTCACTTCTGTAACTAGCAGCAAACAAATCCCAATAGTAGTCTTCTGAAAATAATATTTTCTATTTTGGATATACTAAGAGTAGATATATTTTTTGTTATTAGTTAATTAGTAGGATAAAATTAACATCAATTTAAAACACCAGTGTATTAGCTGAAGTGAAAAACAATGCTAGAAAAATAAATGTCAGGAAAAACCTTCAAGATTTTAGCAAGGTTATAAAAACATAGCAAGAAATAATATGTCTGATTACTTTCTAGCTCCTGTCTGGATTCTCTGTGGGATTCTGCAGCAGTTGTTATGAGTTTAAATGTCAGAATGATGGTGGAAAAAATGGTGGAAATAAGATGAATCATTAGTACTTTCTTGTATGACAAGCAAAGTATGTTAAGACTGGGCTATTTGCAGGAAGTTAACCAAGATTATGGTAAATTATTCTGATTTGGTCAGAAGGAGAAGAGTTCCATTAAGTTCATTCACTTCCATTACAGTTTGGTTTTATTTATTTATTTATTTATTTATTTATTTATTTATTTATTTTTATTGGACGTATCCATAGGAAGCAGAAAAATGGTTATTCTTTTATGTACCAAAAGTTATTCTTTTATTGTGAGTTTCATTTTTCATTTCTTACTTACCAGACTCCTAACATTTCTTTTAGAAATCAGTTTCCCTAAGTAAATTAATTGAAAAAGTAAAACTATTTGAAAAGGTAATGCAATTTTAATGTCTTGAATATGATACTATAGCATTTTATAAGAAAATATTAACTGAAAGTATGTGTATTTCATAAATCATCATTGAGATGGATGTATAAAGTGCTACCAACATGTAAAGTACAACCATATATTCAGTAAAGCTGGCCAAACTGTTACCAAAGCTCACATTTATCACCAATTATAGCTCTTTTCCAGTTAGTTAATCATTCACAATCTGATTGCTATTTTCAGGAATAAGTCTTTTATTTTTGTGTATTCCCGGAATAGCTTCAGCAAGCAATATGGTTGTATGGTAATGTTTTGACTTTTATTGAAGGAGTGTAATATACATAGTTTAAAGTGGCATGTTATTTTGTTTGGACATGTTTTGTCATTCTTTTGGGCTGTGTCTTTTAGGATATAAAATATGTTTAACATCAATAAAAGAATATTTAAAACCTGAAGTTATATTGCATAAATGTGCTTGAGCACTACTGTACTCTTAGATCTCAGACATTTTACAGGATCTTGGGCACCTGACTATAATTTCTTACTGTGCAATGTTTCTGTCTAGTACAGAGATCAGTGTAGAACCACTAAGAGTTCTAGGTTTAAAAGCTTTCAAACTATTGCATATGAGAACAGAAGGCAGAAAAGATTACAATCACTACTTGCTGCATGCTGGAAACTATTTCATATGACCACTTTATTTAAGAGTTTTCCTAAGAGCCCTTAAATTATGATCTTAAAAATGTTGAGGAATAATAAGAGTACAAACAATTATGTATGTATGTATGTATGTCTGTATTGAAGGACAGAGAAACTTTTTCATGCTTGGTGTGCTACACTGCATTACTGCATTTGGAAATGTAGTACTGGATCGAGAATCTCATGACCTCAAGGTTTAATTGAAGTCTCCTGAACTCAGCTCAAATGGCAAGTTGGCCACTTTGCAGAAAGGAAGGAAAAAAATCAATAATAATAATAAGAAAATGTACTTCACTTTATTCTGGAAAGTGCATTCTGGAACTTTTTCCAAATAAATTTTATAAAAACTTAATGGTAGATAACCTTTTCAAGGAAAGAAGCCTAAGGTTTCGCCTATTATACTCTGTTCTAAGTGTGTCACTTTGATCAGACTGTGTTTTCCATTAGGCTCTATAAACTTTTAGTTAGTCAAGAAAAGAATTGAGATTAGAATAATGATAATGATGATGAAAAAGCAAATAAGAAAGGAAACACTTGATGCATTGCTTAGTTTATTTGGGGAAGCTTGTCCAGTTCAGGATGGGTTCTGTGATGAAGATAAGCAAGAGTGAGCAAATAGTAGTTTGAAATAGTTTTTTGGTCTGAATAGAAAGTTAAATACTGTACATGTGGATTAAAGCATATTTAATTAACATATTATTTTATCTTTTAAAGTCATGTTTTTGAAAACAAGTAATTTAATATCAAAGGATGATGTTTTATTAATTCACTTATTTATTTTTTTGTGGGATGTTTTCAGTATGAAGAAGTGTGATAAAATGGAGCTGGAAGTTCAAAAAAATAATGTAGTTACAAGATTCTGCTGACATCATGAACAAGTAAAGTGGACTAAGATCAGTGTAGGAGCAGCAATTGATCTTTCAGGGTTGAATCTGAATTACAGCAATCACAAATGTTTAATTATGATGTATAAATAATAATTTAAAAAATCCTATTTTTTTCATATTGATTTCTTGAAGAAAATAAAATTAGAGATGTGAGACAAAACCAGAAGACAGAGAATTTGAAAAGAAACTAAACTTAATAAAATAACTTTGAGAAAAAAGTAAAATGAGTAAAACAAAAATCACGTGAGAAGACACAATTTTCCCTGAGTTGTCATTTTTCCAGCAGCTTAGGTGATGCAGGATTATTACTTTATACTTAATCCTTTTAATGTGCATGATATAGGCATCTAAAGAGATGAAAGCAGAATAAGAAATGTTTTGCAATTTCATTAAGTGAAATGTTTTGCGAAATTCTGTTAATGCTTTCTGACTTAAAAGACATTATTCTATGCCATGATTTGTATGTCAGTTCATATGTAATGCATATGGACCATATATGAAACAAAGAGAGGTGTGGTGTTATCACAGAATCACAGAATTTCTAGGTTGGAAGAGAACTCAAGATCATCTAGTCCAACCTCTGACCTAACGCTAACAGTCCCCACTAAACCATATCCCTAAGCTCTACATCTAAGTGTCTTTTAAAGATTTCCAGGGATGGTGACTCCACCACTTCCCTGGGCAGCCCGTTCCAATGTCTAACAACCCTTTTGGTAAAGAAGTTTTTCCTAAGATCCAACCTAAAGCTCCCCTGGCGCAACTTTAGCCCATTCCCCCTTGTCCTGTCACTAGGCACGTGGGAGAACAGACCAACCCCCACCTCGCTACAGCCTCCTTTAAGATATCTGTAAAGAGCAATACAGTTATACAATATATACAATACCCTGAGACTCCTTTTCTCCAGGCTGAACAATCCCAGCTCAATCAGCCGCTCCTTGTAGGACTTATTCTCCAGGCCCCTCACCAGTTTCATCACCCTTCTCTAGACCCGCTCAAGCACCTTGATGTCCTTCTTGTAACGAGGGGCCCAAAACTGAACACAGTACTCGAGGTGCGGCCTTACCAGAGCCGAGTACAGGGGGCCTGCTGGCCACACTGCTTCTTATGCAAGCCAGGATATTGTTGGCCTTCTTGGCCACCTGAGCACACTGCTGGCTCATATTCAGCTATCAACCAATACTTCCAGGTCCTTCTCTGCCTGGCAGCTCTCCAACCACTCATCTCCCAGCCTGTAGCTCTGCTTGGGGTTATTGCGCCCCAGGTGCAGGACCCGGCACTTGGCCTTGTTGAACTTCATGCAGTTGACCTCAGCCCATTGGTGCAGCCTATCCAGATCCTCCTGCAGAGCCTTCCTACCCTCGAGCAGATCGACACATGCACCTAACTTGGTGTCATCTGCAAACTTACTGAGGGTGCACTCAATGCCCTCGTCCAGATCATCAATGAAGATATTAAAGAGGACCGGCCCCAGCACCGAGCCCTGGGGAATGCCACAGGCGTGTTGACAGCTCAGAAGTCATTCTAGCTTGAAAACTTCAATCTTGTATGGCTATAGAACAATTCAAGTGTAGTGGTGTCATAATCTTCCTGAAGGAAGGATTCTGATGAACCAGAATTACTTCAGTAGTAAGGATATTGCTATTTTACTCCGGCTATTAAATTGGATATCTGAAGTCTCAATTTATTTTTCAGTTATGAGACATCAGCTGAAAGAGAAGAATTAACTGCTATACCTACATCATATCCTTTCCAAACTTTTTTCTTTGTCATTTGAGGCAGATGTACTCCTTATGATTTACCTCTGATATTCTCCCAGATTGTGGGAAGCTTGCAAATCTCTTTACAAGTTGGAGTCAATGATCTTTGTGGATCCCTTCCAACTTAGGATGTTCTATGATTTTCCCCCTCCATATTTTACAAATGTTTTCTGAAAGCTGAAGAGCTTTCACTGGAAAATTAATATTAAGTAAGGAAAAAAAAAAATAAGAGGCTGTTTTTGCAATAATGTGTTACATTTTTGAAGGTAGTTTGGCAGAAGGACAAGTAATGTAATTGTATGCACCTGCACTGATTAAATTCCTTGCACTGAGTGAAGGGGTACAAGATGAGACACTTAAGTCTATTTGGAGTTTGACTGAAAACAAGATTATAACATTACCACTTATGCAAGTTAAACTGCTGCCTGTTCTTATAACAGACATATCTTTGCCATAATTTATTCCTAGTCTATATAAATAAATAGGAATTCAGTGGGGGTTGACACCTCCTATCTGTCTCCCTCCAAGACTCCCATGAGCCCCTCAGGCTGCTGATTTCTTGCTGCAGTGCAGCCCAGCCATCAGCTCAAGCAGTTCCTTGAGCAGGGCACACCTGCACCCATAACAGCCCTCTCTTCCCTTAGGACCCAGGGGGGCTCCAGATTCTGGAACACCCCACAGTCTTCAGTCTGGACTGCCACTTCACCCCACAGGGGATCCACCTGGGTGTCCACATGAGCCCAGAGAGGCCATGTCCCCTCAGTTTGGGTTGTTGCCTCAGCCCAGCTGCTGAGACGGGTGCCCACCATAGTGAACTGTAAGAGGCAGAGTTCCCAAAGGAGAGGAGAGGAAGAGAAAGGCAGGTGGGAAAGGGAAGTGAAGATCCTCCCTGCACTCCTCCCTGGCCTACCTCAACTGCCAATGCCAACTGCCAAGCTAGTCCTATTTGTGCGTCCCATTCCCGGTACTCCTGGGCCATGGCGCTTCCTAGGGCCTGCTTTTGTACAGTCAGGCGGTTGACCATCTCGTTGAGTGGCTACAAAATGGCAGCGATGCCCAATTTGAAGAAGTTGTTGAGTACCTCAGCCTTCTTCTCCATGTCTGTCATTACCAATTACTCAGATATAGAAACTCACTCCTAATATAAGAAATTAGGCAGCTATAACTGCTTACACACTACTATTTTCACCCCTCAGTCTATTTTCACAAATGTTAAAGGTGCATGGTGTCCCTCAGGGACTCCTCCTGTCACCCCAGTGCAGCAGCCCAAAGGGAGCTGGGTCCTCTCTTGTGCTCTTCCTCGAGGCTCTGTGCAGAAGAGATGCCACTTCTTGCACAAGGGCTGGGGGATGGGAAAGAAGCACTCACACAGTCCCTGAGAATTGGCAACAGAGTTCTTTTTGGCTGGGATATCTTGCAGGTGACCCTGTGGGATATCTATGGGATATCTATGGTGTGCAAGTTGATGGGGCCGGATGGGATCCACCCAAGGGTACTGAGAGAACTGGCAGAGGACCTGGCCAAGCCACTATCCATCATTTATCAGCAGTCCTGGCTATCGGGGGAGGTCCCAGTTGACTGGCAGCTAGGAAACGTGATGCCCATCTACAAGAAGGGCCGGAGGGCAGACCCGGGAAACTACAGGCCTGTCAGTTTGACCTCAGTACCAGGGAAGCTCATGGAGCAGATCCTCTTGAGAGTCATCATGCAGCACTTGCAGGGCAAGCAGGCTATCAGGCCCAGTCAGCATGGGTTTATTAAAGGCAGATCCTGCTTGACGAACCTGATCTCCTTCTATGACAAAGTGACGTGCTGGGTGGATGAGGGAAAGGCTGTGGTCTACCTTGACTTCAGCAAGGCTTTTGACACCGTCTCCCACAGCATTTTCCTCAAGAAACTGGCTGCTCTTGGCTTGGACTGGCGCACGCTTCGTTGGGTTAAAAACTGGCTGGATAGCTGGGCCCAAAGAGTCGTGGTAAATGGAGTCAAGTCCAGTTGAAGGCCAGTCACTAGTGGCGTTCCCCAGGGCTCGGTGCTGGGGCCGGTCCTCTTTAATATCTTCATCGATGATCTGGACGAGGGTGTTGAGTGCACTCTCAGTAAATTCGCAGATGACACCAAGCTAGGTGCATGTGTCGATCTGCTCGAGGGTAGGAAGGCTCTGCAGGAGGATCTGGATAGGCTGCACCAATGGGCTGAGGTCAACTGCATGAAGTTCAACAAGGCCAAGTGCCGGGTCCTGCACCTGGGGCGCAATAACCCCAAGCAGAGCTACAGGCTGGGAGATGAGTGGTTGGAGAGCTGCCAGACAGAGAAGGACCTGGGAGTGATGGTTGATAGTCAGCTGAATATGAGCCAGCAGTGTGCTCAGGTGGCCAAGAAGGCCAACAATATCCTGGCTTGTATAAGAAACAGTGTGGCCAGCAGGCCCCCTGTACTCGGCTCTGGTAAGGCCGCACCTCGAGTACTGTGTTCAGTTTTGGGCCCCTCGTTACAAGAAGGACATCAAGGTGCTTGAGCGGGTCTAGAGAAGGGTGATGAAACTGGTGAGGGGCCTGGAGAATAAGTCCTACAAGGAGCGGCTGATTGAGCTGGGATTGTTCAGCCTGGAGAAAAGGAGTCTCAGGGTATTGTATATATTGTATAACTGTATTGCTCTTTACAGATATCTTAAAGGAGGCTGTAGCGAGGTGGGGGTTGGTCTGTTCTCCCACGTGCCTGGTGACAGAACAAGGGGGAATGGGCTTAAGTTGCACCAGGGGAGTTTTAAGTTGGATCTTAGGAAGAACTTCTTTACCGAAAGAGTTGTTAGACATTGGAACGGGCTGCCCAGGGAAGTGGTGGAGTCACCATCCCTGGAAGTCTTTAAAAGACATTTAGATGTAGAGCTTAGGGATATGGTTTAGTGGGGACTGTTAGCGTTAGGTCAGAGGTTGGACTCGATGATCTTGAGTTCTCTTCCAACCTAGAAATTCTGTGAAATACTATAAAGTCCCTCTATACCACCAAAATTCATTTTTTTTTCTTTTTGGTGGATTTAAGCTAATGCTTGGGGTAGAGGCTGAGCCATGGGTAGGGAGCTGGCCAGGCACTCCTGCGACACTGTTGCTGCTCTCTGCTAACAGAGAGCAAAGGCATGACAGAGTAGTTCCAGGTCTTTTCTGGTGGAGGTGGATCCACTTCCATCGGTTCCTCCACATCTTCTGGTGGATCCACCTCCATGGGCTCCACAGTGTTTGGCAGAATGATAAGCTAGTCCTTGCCTGGGACTGGCCAAACAGGATGCCTTTGAAAGTTTTCAGGCCAGGGTGCTGAACTGGGATGTCATCCACTTCCTTGTCTAGGTCCCATGCTACTGTCCTTGTCTAGGTCCCATGCCATGATTTACATGCACGGGTCCAATGCTGTTGTCTGGTTTATGGCCATACCTGGGTTCCAGACTACATTCCTCTGCTCCATGCGGCTGTCTGGTTGACACTCCTGCCTTCTCCCCACACCACCGTTTGCCAATGGAAAGGCACAGACCCCCAGGCTCTGTGTCATAGAATCATAGAATATCCTGAGTTGGAAGGGACCCTTAAGGATCATCAAGTCCAACTCTTGACACCGCACAGGTCTACCCAAAAGTTCAGACCATGTGACTAAGTGCACAGTCCAATCTCTTCTTAAATTCAGACAGGCTCGGTGCAGCGACCACTTCCCTGGGGAGCCTGTTCCAGTGTGCAACCACCCTCTCTGTGAAGAACCCCCTCCTGATGTCAAGCCTAAACTTCCCCTGCCTCAGCTTAACCCCGTTCCCGCGGGTCCTGTCACTGGTGTTAATGGAGAAAAGGTCTCCTGCCTCTCGACACCCCCTTACGAGGAAGTTGTAGACTGCGATGAGGTCTCCCCTCAGCCTCCTCTTCTCCAGGCTGAACAGGCCCAGTGCCCTCAACCGTTCCTCGTACGTCTTCCCCTCCAGGCCTTTCACCATCTTCGTAGCCCTCCTCTGGACACTCTCCAACAGTTTCATGTCCTTTTTGTACTGTGGTGCCCAGAACTGCACACAGTACTCGAGGTGAGGCCACACCAGCGCAGAGTAGAGCGGGACAATCACCTCCCTTGACCTACTAGCGATGCCGTGCTTGATGCACCCCAGGACACGGTTGGCCCTCCTGGCTGCCAGGGCACACTGCTGGCTCATATTCAACTTGCTGTCTACCACGACCCCCAGATCCCTCTCTTCTAGGCTGCTCTCCAGCGTCTCATCGCCCAGTCTGTACGTGCAGCCAGGGTTTCCCCATCCCAGGTGCAGGACCCGGCACTTGCTCTTATTGAACTTCATGCGGTTGGCGATCGCCCAGCTCTCCAGCCTATCCAGATCCCTCTGCAAGGCCTTTCCACCCACATTCGAGTCCACAACTCCTCCAAGTTTGGTGTCATCAGCAAACTTGCTCAAAATACCTTCTATTCCTACATCCAGATCGTTTATAAAAATATTGAAAAGTACCGGCCCTAAAATGGAGCCTTGAGGGACCCCACTGGTGACCGCCCGCCAGCCTGACGCAGCGCCATTCACCATAACCCTTTGGGCCCTGCCCGTTAGCCAATTGCTCACCCATCGTATGATGTTTTTATTTAGCTGTATGGTGGACATTTTGTCCAGTAGGATCCTATGGGAAACCGTGTCAAAAGCCTTGCTGAAGTCCAAAAAAATCACATCAGCTGGTTTCCCTTGGTCCACCATACGGGTGATCTTATCATAAAAGGAAATCAGGTTAGTTAGGCAGGACCTACCCTTCACAAACCCATGCTGGCTGGGACCAATGACTGCTTTGTCCCTCAGGTGCGCCTCAATAAGTTCGAGAACCATCTTCTCCATGATTTTACCAGGCACTGACGTGAGACTGACAGGCTTGTAATTGCTAGGGTCTTCTTTCTGACCCTTCCTGAAAATTGGCACAACATTTGCCAGCTTCCAGTCTACCGGGACCTCTCCAGATTCCCAGGATCGTTGAAAAATAATTGAGAGAGGTTCCGCGATGACGTCCGCCAGCTCTTTCAGCACCCGGGGATGAATCCCATCCGGACCCATGGACTTGTAGGGATCCAGGTGGAGCAGCAAATCCTGCACACGTTCAGGGTCAGTTGGGAGTTTGTCATCCCCACCGTCCTGGTCCTCCAGCACAGGGCACCCTGGGTCCCGAAGCCCATCATCGGCATTGAAGACAGAGGCAAAGAAGGCGTTAAGCGTCTCTGCTTTGCCTATGTCATTGTCTGTGAGAAGACTTTCCCTATCAAGGAGCAGCCCTATGTATTCTTTAGTTCTCCTTTTTCCATTCACATATCTTAAAAAACCCTTTTTATTTTCTCTCACAGACACAGCCAGCTTCAACTCTAGGTGTGCTTTAGCCACACGAATTTTCTCCCTACAAACACGAACAGCATCCCTGTATTCTTTCCATGATACCTGGCCCTCCTTCCAGTAGCGAAACACTCTCTGTTTCCACCTAATCTCCATTAGAATGTTCCTGGTCAGCCACGCAGGCCTCCTGTCCCGCCTGCCTGACTTGCGGTATTTAGGAATTGCCTGATCTTGTGCTTCTAGGAGGCATCGCTTAAAGAATGACCAGCACTGGTGGACATCGAGGCCTTCAAGAGCAGTCTCCCAGGGGACCTTGCTGACTAGTTCCCTGAGCAGCCTGAAGTCCGCTTTCCCCATATCCAGGGATGAGGTTTTGGTGGCACTTTTCCTTCTGTCACCGTAAATTTTGAACTCAACCACTTCATGGTCGCTATGACCGAGGCGGCCACCAATTACCACATCTCCCACCAGACCCTCTCTGTTTTCTAGCAACAGGTCTAGGAGGGCACCTTTCCTAGTTGGCTCTGTTAGCACCTGCACCAAGAAGTTATCATCTAGGTGCTTCATGAACCTCCTGGACTTGCTTGTGTCAGCCGTGTGGCACTCCCAGTTAACGTCTGGCAAGTTGAATTCCCCCATAAGGACAAGGGGAGTTAATCTCGAGGCCTCTCTTAGTTCTGTAAAGAATAATTTATTGGTGCTATCGTCCTGGCCAGGCGGTCTGTAATAGACTCCCACAACGACATCCCCTTTATTCGTTCGTCTGTATGGTTGAGGGGACAGCCTGTGCCCTACGCCATTGCAGTGCCAATGGTAATGCCAGGGCCTCATGTCTTTGCTACACTCATATGTGTCCATGGGTTTCATGCCTGAGGTCCCTTGAGCACTAGTGTGTTCTCATGCCGCAGGCACTATCCTTCTGCCCATGCCACTTCCCCTTCCAGTCAGGTGCCTGCCTTCTCAGTGCTTTCTGGGACTGCACCTCTGTCCTCCCACACAGAGGAGGGCTGCTGCTCACCTTCCTGCTTCTGGTCTTCTTCCTGCCACACAAGCTGTCTGTCAGAGGGCCTAGAAGTTAAGTGAGTGGTGGGCCAGCTTCAGGGGGTACTGTTTTATAGGGCCCGGAACAAAGGTGGGGCAGAGGTGGCCACTGTGACCTCAGCAAGCCTCTGTGATGCCCAACGTGAGTGGCCTGCATGTGGCCAAAGGTAGCTGTGTTGATAGTGGCCTGGAAGATGCCTTCATGTGGAAGAAGGAGGAGCACTTTCCCCCAGCTTGGTGTCGTCTGCAAACTTACTGAGAGTGCACTCAATTCCCTCATCCAAGTCATCAATAAAGATTTTAAAGCAGAACACCAGCCACTGGGGAACACCACTGGTGACCAGTTGCCAGCTGGATTTCAGTCTGTTCACCACCACTCTCCAGGCTCAGCCGTCCAGTCAGATTTTAACCCAGCAGAGGGTGTACCTGTCCAAGCCATGGGCTGCCAACTTCTCGAGGAGAATTCTATGGGAGACCAAGTCAAAGGCCTTGCTGAAGTCTAGGTAGAGTACGTCAACAGCCTTTCCCTCATCCACCAGGTGGGTCACCCGCTCATAGGAGAGGAGGTTGGTCAGGCAGGACTTGTCTTTCATGAACCCATGCTGACTGGGCCTGATCCCCTGGTGGTCCCACATACATTGTGTGACTGAATTCAAGATGACCTGTTCTGTAACCTTTCCTGGCACCAAGGTCAGGCTGATTGGCCTGTAGTTACCCAGCTCCTCCTTATGACACTTCTTATACATGTAGATGATCATCACATTAGCAAGTCTCCAGTCATCCGGGACTTCTCCAGATGACCATGATAGATGATGGAAAGAGGGTTGGCAATTACCTCTGCCAGCTCCCTCAGCACCCTTGGGTGGATCCCATCTGGCTGCATAGACTTGTGGCAGTCCAGGTGGAGCAGCAGGTCTTTTAGCTGTTTCTACCTGAACTGTGGGGGGAAAAATTAGGTAGGACTCTGTACAACCTCAAAATTTATAAAGCTTCAAATTACCCAGCTAGTTTCAACATGTTTTTCATTAAGATGGCAGGCATAAATAGAATCATTCCAGTGTTTCAATTTTGAAAGTCTTTTTAAAGACTTTTGTGGATAAGCAAGTGACTTCATTCACATTTTCCACACATTCCCTCCTTGGGAGGGATATCATAGATAAATATGGCATCACCTGATTATTTGCCTTGGATTGGTGAGTGAAAAAAAAAAAAAGAAAAGAAAAATAGCCACAAAGAAAAACAGAGCTTGGCGTCTCATTCATAAAAAGAAGTAGGAGGAACATAGAAGAAAATAAAAGGAAGAGAATGGGAACGTGACATGAAAACCAGAAATGGAAACATTTTTGAGAGATAAGAGACTTAGACAGACTGAAGGAAGAGAATTAAATCTAAGCATGTGAGGAAGAAGAAACACAAGTGTGATGAAAAACAAAACAAAACAAAACAATAATAATAACAGCAACTATAAATTGAAAGTCTAGAAAAGTTACACATATTCAGGAAAAGGAAAAGCTAAATGACAAAGGAACAAGTTTAAGCATTAGTAAATTCAGTTTTATTTATTCTAATCCTTGCATTTAGTTACTTGGCAGCTTTTCCATAGCTGTGTGCACTTGGAAAAAGAGAAGAGCTTTATGTTACTTTAAGGAGTTGACTCATTACCTTTTGCATCAGTTCCAAAATATATTCAATATATCCAACAATAAAAACATTTTCAGAATCTTAAAGGAGACTGTTTACATTTTACAAAAATAAAAGCCATAAGAATAAGCTTTCTTTATTTTCATGTTTTAATAACAGTTCATGACAAATTAGTATTTCTAAATAATCAGATTGTTTTTACTCTAAATAATTATAAAGGTTTTCAGTGCATTTTTGTTTACCCAAAGGTAGTTTAGAAAACCATGAAGAGGTCTTTCTAGTTACCAGTTGCAGTTAGTCATACAATTCAGAGGAAGAAGTTCAGTCAATGAAAAAGAAAGGTACATATACAGCTTTGTCACCTGGTGGCCACTTTCTTCTGAATTAAAGAGATAATGGACATGGTAATTATTCTGTAGTAACATGTGAATGCTACTGCATAAATGGTAGGTATATTTTATTGAATTTTCTAATTTGTGAATATGTTGATTTAATTTAAAAGGAAATTGCATAAGAAAAAAAATAAATCTCAGAACAAATGACATCAGATCACCCTGCTACAAAACGCTAAAAAAAAAAAAAGAAAAAGGCAACAATAGGCAAATATATTGTGGTCACCCTCATTTCCATCCCTGGAAAAAATATCTTCATGAAGTAATCTTCATGAAAATCCTGAAAATCTTGGAAAGTGCTTCTGGGCATGTGTGAAGGAGATGATTGGAAAAAGTCGATCAGGATTTACTAGGGACCATTCATGCTTGACCAATCTGTTTGACTTTTATAATAAGGTGACTGGATTTGTGAATGAGGGAGGAGCATTGGGTGTCATTTATCTTATCTTAGGATGGTTCTTGACACTGTGCCCTATTGTAATTCTTAAACCCAAGCAAATATATTACAGTATGGAAGAGTGGATAACTAGACTGGTAAAAAATTGTTTGGGTGAACAGGCACAGACAGACATGGTTAATGGTTTGCACTCTGTCAGGAGGCCAGATAGAAGTACAAGATTGCACTGGGGACCTGTCCTGCTTAACATCACTATAAATGGCCACACAGGACACTCACCAAGATTGCAGATGATACCAAAGTAGGGGCACTAGCCCTTGCTCAAGAACAAGGTTGCCTCACAGGGAAGACCTACACAAATTAAAAGAAGTAGACAAACAGGAACTTTATCAAATTCAAGAAGGGCAAGGTCTTGCACCTAAAAGGAATAATACTCTGCAGTGATACACACACACTAGGCAGCATCTGGCTGAGAGCAGCTCTGGAGAAAGGAGCTGAGTGTCCTGTTGAAACCCAAACTGAACATGAGCTAGAAGTGAGAACTGGATCCAGTGATTACCGACAGCATCCAGGGATGAATCAGCAAGAGCCAAGCCAGGAAATCAAAGAAAATTATTATCCCCTTTTACTCAACATTCATTAGACAGTCTGTGGCTAGTTTTGGACCCCCAGTAAAGGTAGGACATTGAAAAACTGCAGTGGCCACCAGAATGGTTGTAGTCTAGAATGGTTGCCCCATGAGGAGAGGTTGGGGGAGCAGGTCTTGTTCAGACTGTGGCAGTGAGGGTTTCAGGGGCACCTCACAGCTACCCCAGTGCCTATTAGAAGTCACTGAGAAGATGGAATGAAGATTTTCATAGTGGTACCTGGTGAAATGGCAAGAGAAAATGAGACCAAGTTAAAACAGGAGATTTTAGACTTTTTCTTCAAGATAATAAAGCAATAGAAGAAGTTGCAACAGGAGACAATCTTTGGAGGTTTTCTATGGAGACATTCAAAACCTGTCCAAGCTGATTCTCTCAGTCTGACTGGAGACCTTCTGAGGACTCTTCCAGACAAAGAGATTCTGTGATCCTATGATGCACAAGGATCCACTAGAGAAGGAGGGACAAGTCCCAGTTCTCAGAAAACGTCAATACCTTTCTTCTTATTTTTTTCTATCAAGTAATTATTTTATTAATTCCATACCATCTAGCTTTTAAAATTAGTATACAGTGTTTTAAAAATGCCAGAAATGTCCATTACATCTCTCATGCACTCCTACAAGACAGCAAAAAATATTACATGATCAAATTAATTTTTGTTCATATATCACAACTTTGGTTCATATATCACTATATTTGATCAAACTACAATCTTTTTTTTTTTTTTTTTCCAAAAATGAATGAATAAAGAGAACTTTAAAAATAATAAAAAGTAATAATAAATCAATATTATATCTTTGGTTTCCATTGTTGGTTACTTTTTTTTTTTTTTTTTTTTTTTTTTTCCCCAGAATCTTCATTATTAAGCTATATTTTAGTGCTCAACCTTCCAACAATTTTATATCATGTCCAGTTTTATTTCAATTTATTCCAAATGACACCCTTCTTTCTGTTTTATTTTCCTGTCATTCTGAATGTTTATTTTTTTTTCTTTTCCCTTTTCAATCTTAATGCTTCCATTCTTTGGTTTTGATTTTATTTTTCTTTTTGCTCTATACAGCACTATAACTCAATAACTGTATAATATATATTATATATTTTATAATATATAACATATATTATATATAAAATGTATATGTTATTATATAATGTATAATAACTATAATACACGTATATAATAACTATAACTCAGATACAGGGCTCCTGTATCTGTTTATTCATCAAATTAAGATCTATTTCCTTCTCTATTACTGAATTCCAAAAAAAAACCCCTATATATAAAATATGTTATTGGGAGATCCTGCAAAAGTTTCTCCTGATAAAGTATTTTAACATAGCATATGAGAACATTGGAATACAAAAGCTGAAAGAACCTTTTACTTATTTACAAATCATTTTAAAAGTACATGAATATAAACAGTATTCATTATAATTTAATATTTCTCCCATGACTTGATCTGCAACAAGTAATTTTCTACAGGAAATATCTGTGTATTGTAAAGTAAATTTGTATGCATAAAAAGTAACCTATTGGATCAATGTACTACAGAGAAATTATGTCTGAATATACTAGTCTTACCATAAATACACTAGAAATAATGGAAACTAATGCCATGAGACTTTTATGATTCTATGCTATATGGCCGACCTCAACCTCATATTCTTTGTCTATGTTTAAGGCCTTTCTAACAATATACAACAAGCTGAACCATCTCTGTTTGCATTTGTCAATATATTGATGATTCACATGTGGAATCAATATGATGACATCATTGCCACTTTATAAATAAGGTTTATTTCAAGTCATTGAATTGTACACTCTCCAGTGTACTCCAATTGAATTTGCTGATATGCAGAATTTAATAGAATTCATATAACACTTTGATATCAAAAAATAGTTAATATCAATTATGAATAGCAGCTTCAAATAGTCTTTGAACATAATATTTTTTTTTTTTTTTTGTCTAAGCTTTTCAAATGAGATATCTGGATATTACAGTAGCATATCAAAGACATCGCTTTTTTCATCTGTTCCTGTATAGTCACAGTGAGTATTCTGAGCACAGGTAAAAAGCTGTTCTCAGATACCACTCTGTGTTGACAAGAAAGAAGCACTGTGGTGATGCTGCCTAGTCTTTTCACACCCTCATCTCCCAAATGGTGCATGCAGACTGTAAGCCCCACACTACAGGATATTGAATTTCTAGTCTTATAACTGCTTTTTCTTCTGCTTCCAAAGAGATAAGAAATTGACCTTCCCATGGATGGCTATTAAGACTTCCCTGTCTGGAAGCGTAAGGTTTTTCTTTAAAAAACAGAAAAAGAAAAGAAAAACCCTGAGCAGCTTACAGATAATTACAGTTATGGTTAAAACTGCAGTGCATGGTTTAAGTTTGACAGTTTACATTTTTTTGAGGGAGATATTTACATATCTCCCTCAGGCCACCTTAAATAATAAAATGTTATATTCACATCACAAAGGTTCATTATCCTTAGTCTTTCACTAATTAATCTTGAAATTTCCTTATAGTCTTTCTGTTTAGATTCATTTAACTGTTCCTTTCCATAATCTCATATTTCCCCCCTGCAGAGTGTTCTCCGTTATTTAAGGACAGGTCAAGTAAAGAATGAAGGAAGTATGTTTCAGATTCATACTAATTGACAATAAATAGCCGTGGGACTCAGATGCCGCAGCTGTCCCCTATTAGATCACTATTCAGATTATCAAGTTAAAATAATCCTTTCTGAAATCTCCATTACACTGGGATATAAAGAAAACATCAGATGGACCCAGAGAGCCTCTGGGGTGAATAATGTTCAGAGTCTGCAGAGAAAAATGGTCCAGATGACAGACAAGTTAGTATGATCTGTCAATAGAGCTAATACTTGTGCTTCTGTATTCTACAGTAAAGTACAGCTGAATGTTTGCATGAGTAACTACAGTTAAGTGACTATAACAGGGTTATATCATGTTTTTAAATTTTGGTGCTGCACCACCTCAAGGATATTCAAGCATTCCCTTGATTTCCAGTGGGCAAAACAACAATCTGTCTTTGAGGATCTAGGCCTTCAGATACATTAGCACTTTGTTTCTCAAACCACTGGTTTGAAAACAAGATGTTAGAAATGAAAGTTTCCATTTCTCATCTTGTCTCTACTCTGCTCACCGCGTGATAACTTAACATAGACTTTTATCTATTTTCTGGTGTTTTTATCATATGCTATATTGGACTATTACTTTAAAAACATTATTTCAAAATTGTTGAACTTCATATCTGGATCCAGTCACTTTTTAATTTATCATTAGTGTACTTAGATTATTTTTGGTTGTCTGCTTTTTACCAAATGTGGAACCCTCTTCCTAACCACACCACCTGCATGTTCAATTAACAGCTAGAAAGAGGTAGAAAGATGAGCAGTCCCCAGCAAAGTTCTGTGCCTCACAGACTTCATGAAAATACAACTGACACATTATAGAAAAAAGTTGTTCACTGAGAGAGTGGCTGGGCACTGGAACAGATTCCCCAGGAAATTGGTCATGGCATCAAGTCTGCCAGAGTTCAGGAAGCATTTGGACAGTGCTGAGACTTTTTTTTTTTTTTTTTTTTTTTGAATAAAGCTATAGCCTATTGCTATTCCTTCTGTTTGTATTGTTTTTGTAACATATCCTTGCAAACACACACAGATGCTTTTTTCCCCTCCCATTTCATATTTTCAAAAGCCAAACTTCTTATCAGAAGTACCCTATGTATTGGAGAAGCAGATAATATTGCAGAATATGGAGGATCAAAATCTTTTTTTTTTTTTTTTGTTTCTTCTTTGTTACTGTTCATAAGGAGTTGAATTGATTATATTTGTCTGGCATTCCAACATGCAAAACAATCTTTATTTTACTAGTTAATGAACTAATTTTTTTTACATCAGTGTGTAATCTCTAGCTATGGAGAAAACATACAATTTCTTCAGTATACATCTGCTTTATTTCTGCTAAGCTTTTTCCTGAAGACCAAGAATACATGGGGAACAGCTTTATTTATCATGGGGTTTTCATTTCCACTGAATACCTCCAGAGATGGCGGCTCAAATACTTCACTGGGCAGCTTGTTCCAATGATTCCACCCATTTAGGGAAGATTTTTTTCCTAATGTCCAACCTAAACTTCCCCTTGCACCTTGAGGCCATTTCTTCTTGCCCTATTGCTCGTTGCCTGGGAGAAGAGACTGATCCCCACCTCACTACAATCTCCTTTGAGATGGGTCTCCCTTGAATCTCCTTTGCTCAAAGCTAAGTAACACCAGTTCCTTCAACCATTCCTCATAAGACTTGTTCTCCAGATCCTTTGCCAGCATCATGGTCTTTCCATGGACATGTTCCAGCACCTCAATGTCTATCTTAGAGTAAGGGGCCCAAAACTGAACATAGTACTCGGGGTACAGCTTCACCAGGGCTGAGTACAGGCATACAATCACTTGTTTGAGTACAGGCATAACAATCATTCTGCTGGTCACATTATTTCTGATACAATCCAGGATGCTGCTGGCCCTCTTGGCCACCTGAGTGCACTGCTGGCTCATATTCAGCTGGCTATCAAACCCCCAGGTCCCTTTTTGTTGGGCAACTTTCCAGCCACTCCTTCCCCAACCTGTAGGGAAGGGGGTTACTGTGGCCCAAGTACAGGACCCCAAAACTTCACAAAGGTACATAATTGCTGTATGAATTCACTCAAGTTTTGCCCTTGAATTCATAAACTTCAGGTTTCTTGAAACTTCAGAATGGGAAATTGTGCATATTGTGCTGGACAGTGTGGGAAAAGAAAAGAAAAGAAAAGAAAAGAAAAGAAAAGAAAAGAAAAGAAAAGAAAAGAAAAGAAAAGAAAAGAAAAGAAAAGAAAAGAAAAGAAAAGAAAAGAAAAGAAAAGAAAAGAAAAGAAAAGAAAAGAAAGAGTTCTGGGAGAAAACTGCATACTAAGGAAACAGTCAGAAAGTAGCCGTGGTGAATTAGTGAAATTTTTATGTCTATTAAGGGAAGATTGGTAATTTGAAGCAACCAGGTAAATTCTTTGTAATTTTGAACAGCAAAAGGAGAGAATTTTAAATCAAAGAAATTTTAATTTTGACTTTTAGAAATTACTTAATGAGAGCCTATATCTTAAGTGAAAGTTATCTTAGAAAAATTGGAAAAAATCTTAGTGAGAGCTATATCTTAAATGATCCATTTCAATGTTGCATTGCACAGGCCACTTATATGCAATTACATTTACTATTTTTAATTTAAATATTTGATTTACTGACTGTGTTACTGAAATCAGCCTCAAATTTACGCACAGCATTTGCATACAGGGGTGATACAGGCCCTTCAGTGTCAAATAGAGACTGAAAATAAGTAATTCTGAACTTTTCCCAGTATTGTTAGATACTTCTAACTTCCAATAGAAATATTTGAATACAAAAGTTGCTTGGGAATAAACATTGAGATAATTCCTTTTTTTTTTTTTTTTTTTTTCAGTTCCAGCATGACTTCTTTCAGTGTATTAAATAATCATTTTTCCTTTCTGCGTGTATGAAATGAAACTGTGTTTAAGGATAAAAATAAATAAATAAATACACAAGGACAAGATTTTATGCAAATTCAAATTACATTACTTTTTCATTTATCTTAATTTATGACTGTAGATACATAGTTATATAAAGTAATATTAGTAGCCAGACTTGTGTTACATGCTACTCACTAGATATAGTTCCTTTTCTAAAGCAGATATAGGGCTGAGTGATGTTTCCTGAAGAGAATTGCAGTCTAGCATGAAGAACAATTTGTCTGAATATATCTTTCACATTATCTAAAACCTTGCCAGCAGTACTTATATATGCAGCACACATCAGTTATCTGTAAGTGTATGTTTTACTCTGGGGGGTTGGGGAGTTTGTCTTGGTTTTGTTTTGTTTTTAATGACAATAAAGTAACCCTATGCTAAACTCTGAACAACCTAATAACACCAAATTTCTCTAAGGCGCTGCTAACACTTTGTGGGCAAAGACTTGAACTTTATCTTTGCTTATTAAAATATTTGTAGGCAACAGAAAATGTACAGCTCAAAGTTTATGAATTTTAGGCCCCTATTTGAAAATCTTTCTAACTCTCCCATGCGGTAGGAATAGCTTATTTGATTTAATATGAAAGGTTATGAATTTACAAGAGTGCCATAGGGGAAAAGAGTTACAACCATTGTGGAAATATATTTCAAAGTGAAACTAAATAATTTTTTTATGAATAAGATTATAAAGAGACTTGACTGCCCCAAAACTGGAAAGCAGATTGTGGGACAAATAGATATGGTATTTTAAATGTGTGAGACATGGTAGATTACCCATAAGAGACTTCAAGTATTTGTAATTTACTTAGAGAGATGGAAGATTGGTTTCATTTTATATCTACATTACATCTACATTTTTTATTATTATTCACTATCTAAACCACAGTGAATCTGAGTAGTTTCATTAAGTTATCATAAATAGTATTACATTATACATTTATCAAGATTATCTTTTTCCAAAGTATGTCAATTAATTTTAATTAGCACACCTTTCATAAATACAAAGACTATAATAACAACACAAAAAACAAGAAAATCAACATAAGGAACATTATATATGTTTTCCTCACAGGCCTTTTTCTGGAGAAATGTTGTTTATTCTAGTTAGTCACATATCTCACGTTTGTCAATCTGCTGATATATACAGAAAATAAGGTTGTATTATGCTCCTTAGATACAATTGAACCAAAGAGTGTCCTGGAGTCTGAAGTCACTTTCTTTTGCTAAGTTTGATATTTGCTGTTAATGCTTGTCAGTACAGGATGTCTTCACTCCTCTAATGATTTTTATATAGAAAATTATTGAGCACATTTTTTTAAGGTTAGGTTTCAAGATATGAAAACCTTTTTCACCTTGGGAGCACTGAGGCTTTACAGAGTTCTGTTATATTCAAGTCTGGCTCAGGTAAGCTTGAAGAAATTCAGTATATTTCTGAATCAACCAAAGTGCAGTTAGCAGGAAATTCCTCTGCATCATTGTTTGCATTGTACACTATGCAACAACACAGTAATAGTATAAGATAATGCATAATTCTGGATGGTGGAATGAAGCCTTAGGTGTTTTCATATCTCAAAGTCCTTCAGGAAGAGGGAATATCAAACAAAACATATAAAAATAAATAAAGATTAAAATTTATTTAAAGATTAATGAAAATGTTTTGAGAAAACTGATTGCTTCATATTCTTCCATAGATGTAATGAACAAATATCTTGTCCTCTATTAAAAAAATAATAATTTGAATTACCTTTTTGCACAAATTTTAGAAAAATAAGGAGTTTTTTGAAATGATTTCAGAAGCCCAAGATGGAGGTATTTGAAAACATTCTTGGTATTTTTTTTTTTCCCAGTGCTTATTTGTTTTTTATATTCAGTTGTTTTAGCGTTCGTAATTTTACTCGGATCCTGTGAAAGCAAACTATTTTAGGAAAATTAACCCAAAGACAGAATACTAGACTGTGATATATGTTCAGATTCCATGCAACTTTAATGAGTTAATGTAGTTAATAGTTATTAATGGATGTATTCTTGTATACAGAATGTATTCTTGGATACAGAACTGCAGTATGACAGTGAAGCACTTCACTGCGTTGTCATATTAAATTCTGTAAAAGACTGAATGATTCTTCCCATATTTTTCTATTGTTTAGAAAAGCAACAGAAAATCTTATTGATTTTCAAAATATCCAGCTGTAGATTAGAACTATGAAGTAAGGACAATTTTAAAAAACGTTCAAAAACATGAAAGCAAGAAATATGCTAAAAATAACAGTAACAAATTTCACCAAAAAATCTATTTTTTTTTCTTTTATATTAGATGATTATATTCAAAGGCCTATAAAGATCATTTGGCATGTTCTTCTTTGACTCAGTATAAATATTTTTAATTCATGAAGTAAATATAAAGCAGAAAGAAAAAAAATGCTAATCATTGACAACATTAGTCAAGGTCTAATTATTATATATCTGGTTACAATAGGAAGTAGAAATACAATGTTTTACTTCCTACAGTCTGCTTTCTTTTATGTGTTTATTTATTTGATGCAGTAGAATTTGCTTCAAGAAAATCCTTTACATATAAATCCTTTAAACTAGCCTGAATCTGTTACTAGGCATGTGCCAAAAAAAAAAAAAAAAAAAAAAAAAAAAGGAAAAATAATGGAGGAAAAAGAAAAGTTATTCCAGTTAAAGAGAAGGTCAAGGAAGGTTGAAGAAAGAAAAGGTAAAGAAGGCTAAGACAAGATTTAAGAGAGATAATTAACTTCCAAAGTCCAATAGTTGAGGACAAGCACTTATTTATTTTATTATTTACTAGGTAGCTGTAATATTTGAGAAAAAATCATAATTAATAAAGTTACATGACAAGTATTATGTGAACTATTATGAATTTAAATGGATGTTTAAAAACAACACTGAATTTCAGTCCTGTCAGACAGTTTTTCCTTTCATGTAACTGTGGCTTGGTTGTCTTGGTACCTAGACTCAGTGAGTCTTACTGATTACTATTTCTCCTCTGGGCATCAAAAAGCATTCTAATTTGATTTCCAGAGAATATGAGATTATGCAAAGGGAACTTTTCCTGCTTACCTACCTGTCAGTTCCCCTCTGATAACTGAACCCCTTGTTATGACAAAAGAATAAAATACAACAAAAGAACAAACTTGCTAAAGTTATTTGATTCTGAAAGTTTCATGAGAATTCAGGGTTTGGTAAGAGACTTGGTGAATGGAAATCTTCAATCTGAGCCTGTGAGTTTTCTGTTCTTATAGTTCTTCTGTCTTTTCTGTTCAGAATGAGAGTTCAGTGCAAAAATGTAGCAGAAAACTCAAGTCCTCTGACTAAACTGTTTTAGAGAACAGATTAATTTAAGCAGACTTGAAAGCTTCCCTAAATATTGAAGACTATCGTCAATTTTTTAACTGTTATTATTTATTTATTTTATTTTGATTAGGAATCCTCTTAATAAGTTACTTTATTTAACGTTGAAACTTAAAAAAACTCCTATATACAGTATTTTATATATGAATAGAAGAAACGTCTATGGCCTATTCAGTCATCAGATAAAGCATTCATGCATTGTTAATACTAAACTATTAGAAAATCGATGATGTATATGATAAGTAAATTTGAAAGTCAGTGATTCTTAAGTGGCCTCACATCTTCCCTTGCATAGATAAGATCTATATCATATCTCCCTTTGCATGATAAGGGTATTAACATTTTTATTTAGGGATAATTATGTTATTAAAAACCATCAGAAATATTCAATTAAAGTATTTAAATATAAAAATGAATTTATTAGTATATTTCATCCTTTTTCTCTAGTAATAGCAACAACAACAACAAAAGATGAAACATGATGCACACAGTGGTATGAATATGTCTCTATTATTTAAAGAATATGAAAATGGAACATATAGAGACATTCCACATATATTTAAATATTGTAGGATATGAAAACTGGTACACGCATATACATAAATATGCATTCATGCATTAAAAACTACGTAATTAATAATGTCATATTTTACATTAATTGTTCTATATATGTTTCTTATGTTACTGTTTTAAAAAAATGAAGTAATGATAGCTGCAGAAGAAAGTAATCAATGACTCACCAATTTGTTGAACAAGAAAAAAAATTATTTGAGTGAAATTTGCTTTCTGCTCATATTTGCAGAAAAGTTTTATTGACTCCAGTGGAGTAAGGATTTCACCACAGGAATCTTCTAGTTTGGTCTTAATTACAAAAGCTTTAAGCAGTTTATATTAAATACTTTGTTATTGTGTGATACTTTCACAGAAAATTAAATATACATCACCAGTCCTGCATAACCCAGTGCTGAGTAGCTGAGTATTTTAAACCTTAAACTATAAAAAATAGCAAAAACCAGTGCCATAGTTCTTAAGACTGACACTGTTGAATGAAAATCAAAAGACTACTATAGGGACTTTAAAAGGGACACATTAATATTCATGAAATAAACTATTATTGTAAATTAAGTATGATGATCTGTTACAATATATCATTAAGAATGCCATAAAATCTCTATAATGGTATGTTAAAATGAGCTGGGTTATGCACAATAGAAGCAGTACCAGCTTTATAAGAGATATAATTATTGCAATAGACGGTAATGACTATTTAAGTATAGCAGAAGTATAAGAATTCCAACACAGTGTTGCAACAGTTGGAACTATGGAAATGTAGTCTCCACTTTAGGGCTGAAAACAACAAATAATTTAAGTCAAGATGATAAAATTATTTTTAAAATGTTGAGGAAAAGATGAAAAATGTATCCCAACTCAATATAAGTAATACAGGACAGTGGTCCTCACAATAAAAAATAGTTGATAGCTTTGATTACACAGGTAAAATTGTATATTTTGGATTATTCTTATTAAAGAGCATGTTTATTAAGAAAGAATAGAATAAATTCCTAATTCCTTCAGTGATTAAAGTGATACCTAAATATCACTAATTGATGTCTAGTAACTCCTGGAAGTAAGAGTGTATGTATTTAAGTATAGCACATATGCAGCAATTTGAGAGAAATTTTTCAAAGCACTCATTTATTATTATTATTATTATTATTATTATTATTATTATTATTATTATTATTATTATTATTTAATAGGCTTTTTAAATTATCACTCAAAAGCATTTTGACATTACAGAATCTTACTATCTAGGTAAAGCACAAGACTGGAGAATTCCTCTGAGGACAGAAATCAGAAATGACCTTACTGGATCATTGCCCATTGTTTTGAATGGAGGGGAGGGGAGACGGGGCGGGGGGGGGAGAAATAACCCTTAATAGTTGAACTAGAAATAATTATCAGGTTAATTTATTATTTTTGGTTAGATGTGCGCTAGTAATCTTTGAGCTTACAAAAATATCTGTAATTTATCACCAAGGCCATTGCAATAAATGGAAGTGCCATGTAATGGGAAAGCACACTAATCTTTTCCATGAAATTTCTTTAAAGCCAACGAAGTTGTCATACAAAATACGAAGTTATTTTAGGAAATGTTGGGTATCTGTAGAGATGTTAGCAGGATAGTTGCTGGAAAATGAAAGTCATTATGATTTCATATCCAAAAGTTTCACAGGAAACAGAGTGGGACTTGGAATTAATGGGGTAATCAAATAAGTGCAAACACTTAAGTATTTATGCTATACTTCCAGATTTATTTTTTTTTTCAATGAATTACAAGCAGAGGGGGAAGTTAATGCTGGAAGTAAACATGCGGAGTTTGATTAGAAAAAAAAAAAAGAAAAAGAAAAGAGAAACATTTTATTTAGCTATCAGTGTCATGATAAGCTGAAATCTTAGTTTAATCATCTAAATGTATTGAGCTGGGTGAGAAAACCGACAGGCATCACAGTGCTGGAAATTACGTTTGCTTTTTTTTTTTTCTTTAATCATTCTTTTAGTGAGTATTTTAATTGTTGCTACCATTTCAGTTTCCTTTAGATTATCATTTTAATTAATAATAATAAAAAAAGGCTCAAGGTTCATCTGTGTAGGTAAAGATCAGGATAAGACAGCAGCAATCACAGGAATGGGTAAAGGCATAGTGGTTTGGGAATAATAAACAAACATGATCTGATTCAGTTCTGGAATTCACTAGAGTGATTTTCTTTGTGTGCAGTTTTTCAGAACTGATTCTCATAAAAATACATACATGGGGATCAACATTTATAAAATCCTTGTTTGTGCTAGGAAATCTTTTGAAGCATAAAGACTCAAAAAAAAAATAGATTATTTCTTTACTGCCCAGAATTTTATATTTCACTCTAATAAAACTTTTCCAATGCATGGAAATATGCATGTTCACAATGCAATTCTATGCCATCTAGTCCCTTGGTATTTAAAGAGGTGTAATACTGTTCAGATATGCTTTTATTTATTTATTTATGTATTTTCCTTTGAAGAGAAAAAGCAAATGCTGATGATCACAACATTTGAATCCCATTAAAAGTGTTAATTTACTGCAGTAATAATTTAGGATTTTAATTATAAGCTTGAAAAGCAGATTTAGAAACATAGTTGGCACGACTGTAATGTTAATTTGTCCTTTACCATTTATTGAAAGCAATATGTCCAATGTAATTACAGTGTGTGTCAAATAACACACCACTTTATTTTTTAATGTATAATCCGTTAATTTGCTTGATTAAGATGACTTGCCATCTGCTAAGGATTTTTTCTGTTGTTCTATCATTATTTCCAAATACTAAGAAATGATATAAAGCATTTCCTTTTATTTTGTTTAATCCCCATTTTCTTGATATTATCCTATTACGCTCTTGGTGTTCTTCATCAGTTCACAGAATCACAGTTTCTTCCTAATTGTTACAAAAAGGGTCATGTAGTATCTATTTCACTAAATGGGACAAATGAATTAATTACAAAATCAGTTGAGTATAGTTGTATTAAACATTAAATCAATGTCAAATACTCAGTAGTGTATTACCTTGTGTACGCAGTAAAATATTTATTTTTCAAAAGCATTGCTATTGTCTTATAATTAAAATCGCATTCAAATGAAACTAGAAAGTTTATTAACCCACTTCTTCTATTTTCTTAATCACCAAACTGAGGTTTTATGAATATTGCCAAAACAATGTGTAGTCAATTTGAACTTTAATGAGATTAAATTCTTACTGGCTTTGGCTGAGTATAAAAGAGAAACACTAAGTGTGATAATGCATATACATGCCCTGTTTTTAATCCATAACTTTCACATGAACTTTGTTGCCAAAAGCAATGTTCCTCCATCCAGACTCTCTTGGCAGTGTCCCTTTATCATCCACAAAACTGACTGCGTTACTTCTGAAATCCTTTTGTTATGCTGAGAACATAAAGATTTTTATAAATAGTCAGCAGGAGAGAAAAAAAAATACCCCACTTAAGAAAATACATGTATTGTCCTATTTTTATCTTTTTGATAAGTATCTTTGGAAAATAAAATTTTTACCTTGCTGTACTTTGATTTTCTTTTCTTCATTTTTTTATTTTTTCTTTTCATTTATTTATTTTTTTAAAAAACCTTTTTATTATCTCTGCATGCTGGGTGGCTTTCACAGACACTTACTTTACTGACAGTTTTCAAAGATTAATTTTAATAAAAGCCAAAGCATGAATTGAAATTTTAAGCACATTTCTCTTTCATCCTGTATCGATTAGATGATTCACTTTAGATCTTCATTATAGGGCTTGTAGAAAGATAGTGTCCATTCCTTTAAATTGAAGGACCTTTTTCCAATCCAGCAAGGAATAATAAGAAAGGAAGAAAGTGATGAGAACTAAGTCCAGTCATCACAATAATCCATTAGGACATGTGAGAATGTGTTCTAGTTTGTTCCATCACAGTTATCTGACTGACAACTTCTAAGATGGAATCACAGAATCATAGAATCACAGAATGGCTTGTATTGGAAGGGACCTTAAAGAACATCTAGTTCCAATCCCCCTGCTATGGGCAGGGACACCTCCCACTAGACCAGGTTACTCAAAACTCCTTCCAACCTGGCTTTAAACACTTCCAGGTATAAGGCATCCACAGCTTTCCCAGGCAACCTGTTCCAGTGCCTCACCACCCTCAGAGTAAAGAATTCCTTCTGAATATCTAATCTAAATCTACCCTTTTTTACTTTAAAACCATTCCCCCTTGTCTTATAACTACACTCCCTGACAAAGAGTCCCTCTCCAGATTTCTTGTAGGCCCTTCTTTAGGTACTGAAAGACCATAACCAGAAACTGGTCAGTCCTACTAGTTGATAATGAAGGAGATGGAACGTGGGAATGTCGATTCAAACAAGGTTGTCTGAATGAAGATCTCCGATAAGGATCAAAATGACAAGGATTAAAGAAAGGGGCAAAAGTAGCAACTGAGACACAGACCAGACAAATCAAAAAACTGAGACATTGACAAGAAACAAAGCTCCCAGTCACATCTGTTGATGGGCTATCAAACTACATGCTCTGCTTCCAGGCAGATCAACCTGGACTTTGCAGCCGAACCTGTGAAGCAGGTAAGGGGCCCAGGATCCAGGCAGGGGAGCTGGACAGACAGGGGGGCTCTATGTACTTGTGAACAAGGAGAGTGCTGTGTGTGTGCCTGCACTAGTGACCTGATATCTCTACCAGCCAGAGAGGAGGAAAGAGTCTCAACTATCTATGTCTGTTTTACATGAGTCCTGCTGAAGGCAGCCTTTGGCTGAGGCAGCCTGTGTGACTGGTCATGTCAGTGTCCTGTGTGTGTCTGTGACTCTAGGATACATGCTCAGCTTTACTACTAGTTGAACCTACAAAATGAAAGTGATAGCTGCAGCCCCCAGCCTGGGCAGAGACCCCTGTTTCCCAGACACCAGGCTGGGTCCAAGTGGTTGGACAGCAGTTGTACTGTGCTTGACTGGCTGAAGGAAGTGTCCCCACTGGTCACCTCACTTAACATTTACTGATGGTTGCTGATGCATGTAACAGTAATTCATGCTAAAAAAAGGGAGTTGCTTCATAAATTATTCAGCATAGACAATCACATGCCCTGGAGACTGATGCCTGAGAAGAACGGTAAATTTTATTCTGTCTTCTCCAGAGGGGATGGACAGTTTATTCTCTGACATAATTATTTTATTTTTTATTTTTCTTTCCACCTGGGGCTGCTGATGAACAGGCATGATGAAGCTGGAGGTGTGTACCACAAGCAAAGTCAAAGGTGGGATGGCTAAAAAAGCACAGCAAAGAGGATGCAGGTCATCCTACCAACAGGTAAATCAAACTGATGAGAAAGTGATAATGCAGCCCAGGGTTGCAAAGGCCCTGTTCTGTGACTGTGAGGATTTTAAATGTTATTATAAAACAACCCAACCCAACTCAGTCCAGCCTAGACCTGCCCAGCCTAGAGAAGTCCTGATAATGTGCTTAAGTAGGTCTGTTTCAGAGCCCTTGGAAATGCAGGTCAGCAGAGCAAAGTAATTATGTACAATTGGTGCTCCTTTACATGAATTGGATTAGTATTTTATCAGTACACATTCACTATTGAGATTTTTTTTTTTTATATTGTTTTTACCAGTTTTATGAAAAGGGTTCACCTCAAACGGAAAGAGGTTATGTTTTAACTACCTGAATCACTTTTTGGAACTATTTGTTTTTCAGGATTTTAAAAGGAAGGCTAAATAAGAAAACCCAGACTTCTGACTGTAGTGACTTTTATCCAGTTCTATCCACCAGCCCAAAGACAGAAAACCTCAACTTAGCAAAATGTACAAACAACTATCCATTAACACAAACTAGCTGATGATTCTGTGTAGATTTTTTTTTTCTTAAATTTTTCTCTATACAAATTATTTAAATATTGGATCAGGCACTGAAATCTCCCTGCATGTGAATATCATAGACATTAAAATGATGAACAATTCTCTCACAGACCTAATAAGAACTTATATAAAGAAAAATAGTATTTGCACAAGGTGCTAAGGAAATGATGCTGACTCTGATACTCCCATGGCTAAAGCTCCCACTTGGGATGGGCAAGTGCTAAATTCAGATGTGTTCTCTGCCTCCTTCAAAGTAGGAAGGTGGCTGTAGGTCCAAAATTGTTGACCATGACATTATTCTCTTGCTTAATGCATAGTAATATACTGTTTACATTAGTAACTGAAAGAATACTATAACCAAACATCCTGTAGCAGGCTGATTGGACCCCTCTCCTGCCAGGTGGTTTAGATTACCTTACCTATCTGTAATTATTACCTAGATTACCTAATTTATTTATTTATTATTATTTTTTTTTTCTCCAGTTGGAATTGCTGCTCCTGATTTGCAGCTAGTGTGTTCAATCTTCAATCACATTAATTTTACATTGTTGCATATCCTATGTATAAAACACCCTCTTTCTCATTGGATTAACACCAGCTTCTTATGCCTTTGCTTTCTGTGTTTTTCAGAAATTAAGTAAAGGATCTGTCAATTGCACTTAACAGACTGTATGACTTGTGTTAACACCTGACTATACCTTTCATCAGATTCATTTGTAAGAAAAAATCATATGCTTTCCATATGTCCCAAGGCATTTGAATTCTGAGAAAGGCGCACAAAATATCATGTGTGGTAACAGATATAAACTGTAGGATTCGGGTATAGGAAATAAACAAACAATGAAAAAAAAAGCACAAAAAATGAGCAAAGATAATCCTTTTGGTTTGATTTCCTTAAACATAAGGAAACATAAAATTAAACATAATTTAAACATTAATTAAACATTAATTAAACCTAATTTAAACATAAATAATATTTAAACATAAAATTATAGTTGCCATGCAGATTCATATTGATCCAGAAGCTCTTTTTTAGGAAGGCAATAAAAAAAAAAAAAAAAAAAAAAAAAAAAAAAAAACTTTAGGAAGTTTGTGCAGAAAGCATCATTTTCATCTCAGTCTAATGAAGTACCTCATAAAGAGAGACTTATAAAACACACTGTCACCAGTGTGAGCTACCAGCAAGAGCTGCCCCTCTAAAAGTATACTTTAAGCTAAGGAGACTTGTGTTGGCCAACAGCCACTGATTAGATGACAAATGGTTGATAGCAATGTCATAGCCCTCACCTATATGTAGGCTTCATTTTTAGACCTAGAGTGGTTTTTATACTGATGGGAAGACAGGAAAATGGCAGACAGCAAAACAGATAATGGCAGCAAAAAATGCAAATAAATTAATATTAAATATTGTTTCTTTGTCTACTTCCCCTTAGGATTTGGGTATGCATTTGAGTTTTATTTTTCTTTTACCAGAATGGTAAGAAAAAATGAATTAAAATAGGAATTATATGAAAATCTTTATAGATCAGATATATTCAAGTAATATTCTCCTAGTTTCAGTATGCACAATTATCTAAGCTTGTTAGCCAGGAATGGCATATAGCATCCTATCATCATTTGATTTCAGCAGTTTTTGGAAGAAAATATTTAACTAATTCCTCAAACTGGAGTTTGGTCAGTACACTAACAGTGAAATATTTCTCCATGTTTTAGGAGTACAAAGGTTCATAAATATTCACATCTCATACTCAAGATATTTTTTTCATGTTAAAATGTCTACTAAAACTCTTTTGTAGTATAGTATAGATTCCCCCAATAAACATAACATTTACTTTAAATTGACTTTAAAAAGTGAAAAGATTTAATGTAAAAGGTTTTAAAGGCTTTTAAAGCACATTTATTTATTTTTGAAAAATAAAAATCTTACTTTAGAATATTTTATATATCTTTTACGTTCATATTTGAGAAGGGACAATTCTCCGCCTTCTTTCTACTATATCTTAGGAAAAGTGGAAATTTCCAGTCAAAATAGAAAGATTTGCCTTTTTTTTTTTTTAATGTATTTTTACTTTGTGTGAACTCTTTCTTACACCAAATATTGGTTTATTTCAATGTTTATAACAGGTAGACAATGTAGCTGAAGGAAGGTTTTATTTAACACTGGAAAGAGTGTTTCATCGACTTCATATGCTAGAAAATCATCAGGATCTGCAGGACTCACAAAGTTCAGGATGATCTGATTCTCTTTTCCAGTGAAGTCTGAAAATTTCCTTAAGAAATAAAGATAGAACTGACCTTGTTACGTTCAGATTGGAAATATTAAAAAAAAAATGATTACAACAGAACATCCCATTTCATCAAAGAATTGCAAGAGAAGCATGGATTTGGAACTCAACTACTTTGCCTAATATGCAAAGTGAAATAGAAAATAATGAAGCAGAAGAACCGATGATTATATGAGATATAACATAACAGGCATCTCAGAAACAGAAGAGGAGTGGAATTGGTGGAATACTGAAGTAGCAGCACACAAATGATACAGAAATGAGAGACAAAGTATTCTAAGGAGAGGTGACATTGCACACGAAAGAAGTGAAATAAGGTAAATACTTTAACTGTAAGTTCAAGTAACACAGTATTCCTGTAACTAAAGTGAAGACTTGAAAAACCATAGTATTAATGTAACTGTACTTCAAATATTCAGTCAGAAAAACTTTGATACATTTGAAATGCTAATGTAAAAAGTAAAAGCTAAAAGCAAAAGTGCAATCAAAAAGGCAAACTTCAGTTACCTCTAAGTGAACTGAGTAATATGGTAGGGTGCGATGTAGAAAATAAGTGATTACACAACATATATGGCTATTTATTGGCATTCCTAATTTAAAAGTTCACAAGAAAAGGAACAGCCCTTAATTTAGGCCTGAGTCGTACACGCAACCTGATTCAGGAGAGCCTGTTTGAAATAGTAAATTAAATAAATTTTAATCTTCTTGAAGGATTAAAATGTTCCTTCAAAATCTTCCACAGCGATATTTAAATATGAAAAAAAAAAAAAAAAAAAGCTAAAAAAGCTGCATCAAAGGTAGAATGGTTATTAAAAGCAGCAGTTAAAAGTCCAGTTCAATGTCCTGGAGGCAACAACTGTGTGGAAGAGGGAGATCTACTTTAAATAGTTTCCAAAGGCCTTCAACAATATACTTCAGTAGAGGGATAAGACAGAAAATAATCTGCCACAAGATAAGAGGGAAGGTCTTCACATGGATAAATAACAGGGTACACATCAGAAACACAAGGTACAGATGAATGGTGCATTTTACCAGAGTATGGACCTTAGAATCCTGCAGTCATCCATGCTGAGGCCCATGCTGTTTGACATATTCATAAGAGGTCTGGCAGGAGAGTAAACTGCAAATGGCATAGCTTGCTAATGAATACAGAGTTATTAACAGCAGCAAAGACGAAAGCTGAATGAAGAATTGCAATGGACATTACAATACTGTGTGACCAGGTACTACAAATACTACAAATTTCACGTGGAAAAGATGGATCTTAGTTGACTATTACCACTCTTTATTAGAAAATGTAATAGTGGACTTACCAGGTTTTTCTGCTGCTAAACATATTCATAAATTATTAGGAAACAATGAATAATGAGATGTTAAGTTTTGCTAGTGATACCAGATTATTCACGTAGTTAAAAACTAAAATTGACTTTAAAATACTACAAAAAACTCTCTTGATAATAAAATGGTAAATTGAATACATTGTTGATAAATACAAAATAATTTTCAATGGAGAAAAAAAGAAACAAATGCACCCTGATTACACACACAGATTTAGATTGGCTCTAAATTAGCTATCATTACTCCAGAAAGAAATTTTGGACTCATTATGGATAGTCTTCTAAATGTCAGCTTAGTTCTGAATAGCAATTTAAAGAACAAACAGGATGTTGGAATTATCAGAAAGGCAATAGAGAACAAAATGCAAACAATGACCCTACCACTGAATAAATCTCTGGAATGACTGCAGTGTAAATTCTGCATGCTGCTCTGCAGGTACAAGGGTAGAGTGGGACTGAAAAGGGGCAATAACAACAGCCAGAACTATGGGATAGATACCAAAGAGGAGCTAAATAAAGTGTTTATGATAGAATCTATATATGAGGTTATGATAGAAATCTATAAATTTACCTATGAAATTAAGAAAGCACTTTTTTGTTTTGTTTTGTTTTTGTTTTTCCATAGCATTATGAAGAAGACATAAAATGAGAATGTTGAAAAAGAACAAATTCTGAAGAAAGTTCCATTGTTGGCTTCTCATTGCAACCTCAGGTTCAGGATATTCTTTTAACATTGACTGCAAGAAATCTGGAAGGTACGGATAGGAAGTATCTTTGCTTTGTTTCTGGGCACATTTTTCCTTGACACCTATGGTTCTCCCATGTCAGAAACAAAGCACACTGCTAAATGGGTTTTTTGGGCTGATCTAGGAAAGCTATTATATATGATTCTACTAAATTAGAATTTTAAACATGCTACACAGACAAACACACAAAGACACAAAGATTTCTTTTAAACAGAAAAAGACAAACATTTATTTATTTATTTATTTATTTATTTATTTTCCTGCAAGTACTGCCCAAATGGCATTTCTCAATAAAGACACTATGTATTTAGAACATTTCAATAATATGAAATAACGTGAGGGATGGTCATATTTCTGCCTCTTTTTCACTTTGGGCAAATCACTTGGAATGCCACAAATTTTTCAGGTTGAAGATCTGTCTTCAGAGTTGTTTGTATTCTTCATTTGAAGATTATATATAACTACTTCAGCATGTTTTATACAGGAGATGCAAACAGCATACATATAGACAGATATGTTATTTATTAACTACTAATATATGTGTGTTGTTTTTTTTTTCAGAAAAATTCTATCATCACATGTCAAGTTGTCATTTTTCTAAAATTTCAACCTGAATCCAGATATTGTGTTGAGGTTTTGGTGATACTCGAATTTGTACCTCAAGATTCTGTCTAACCAGATCAAGATCAGTACATACTTGATTCATTTCATTTCAAAAGATTTCATGTATTTTTATGTTCCTAAAATGTTTAATTTATTTTTTAATCTCACCTCTCATTTATTTATTGTTTCCTTTAATAGCATTTTTCTCATCTTCCATTTCAAAGGTCCATAAGTGAAGAGTTGTAATAAATTAAACTAAACAGGCAGTTAAAAATGATTTGACCATCTGATGATTGCATTACTCAAAATGCAGTTTAACAGGCTCTGAATTAATTCTTGCTGAGAATGACACTAGAATGATGCTGTGTAAGCTCCACTATAAATTTTTTATTTACTTTCAAGTACTTTGTAGGTATGTTGAACTAGTCAGGGCAAAAATACAGAATCAGGAAGCTGATGGCAATTCTCATGTACCTGTTTTGTCCCTGCAAATCAGTGCTTGAAATGTTAACATCCATGCATTTCAGTAAATTATCTGCAAACATTTGAATTGATGCTAAGCATTCCTATGTCATTTGCTGCTTTCCTGTCATTTGTTAAACACTAATCAACCAGGTAATTCAAAATTTTACTCAAGGTTAAGAGCCAGTAGAGTTACTGAAAATGAAAGGTAACTTCAGCAAGTCATCACTGAATCATGAACTGCTGAATCACTGAACTGCTTGTCACTGCTGATATACTTTAAATGGTGCAGTTGGGGCACTACTTAGAAAAGAAGTGGATGGAGATTACTGGACCTTGAATCGTATACAGTGAGTTTTATCTGTTCTTGGTTTTCCGTAATAGTCAAGAAGGCTAACATGTAGCTTATCTGTGACTGAGAATCTACCTAAAAACTCTGAACAAAAGGCACTAGTCTAAGAGTAATGGTCAAATTCTGGATTGTTGCAGTGAGTCATGAGGTTTGCTGTTATTATAATAACAATATCTCTGCTACTGCTGAATTGAGAAATATGAGAAAGCTTTACCAGACCACAGGAAGTTATCATCCACTTTACTCTGTACTAGTGAGGCTGCCTTTAGAAAGATTACTGTTTGGGTCCCACATTTCAAGGAGGATACAGAGAAACTGGAGAAGGACTGGGTAGAGCTACCAAGATGCCTAGAGTTCAGGTGTTATGAAGACACTCTGGAAAGTCTGGGCTTGGTTAGTTCAGTAAGGAAGAGAGTAAAGGGAATTAGAGTGATGGTAAATAGGTGCTTGAAGGGCAATTATAGAGTAGAGGCAAATTCTTCTCAGTAGTGTTAGATATAGCAAGGAGCAGTGGCCAAACATTACAGCTTTGAACCTTGAAGTCAGCAATAGCTTTAATTTCCCTTTATAAAAGGAAAAATATATCCCTAGAGTGCAGTGTAGTCCTGAACAAGTTACTCAGGGAGGTGGCAGCATCCTTGGAGACTTTCCATACTTAGCTGACCACACCACAGCTGACTACACCACGTTTGGGCTAATCTAATGTTGTCAATAGTTTGTTTCTGAGCAGGAAGTGACCTAAAGACTACAATTTCAACCAACATATATTTAATTCTGTGTCCTGTGATATATCTAGCTCTGTATCAGAGCTGCTTATTATGTAGCTGGAATGTATGACACCAGACTTTATATATTTAGTCTAATTCTAGGCTCCATAGCCATAGAAATAAAAGATAAAAGTAGCAGCAAGCAGACTGCACAGAAGATTTCATCTATATCCAGGAGTTCCCTGCGATCATCTTGAAAATCACTACATAGTCATGACACTGAGATACTCACCTTGTTTTGTAGCAATGCTGCTGTGATTAAATTATGCTCTGAGGAACCATATATTTCCATCATATTTCACCTGGTGAAAGAGATTCCTTTATGCATAGATGATCATAAAATATTACATTTTTCAGCCTAGAGAAAGAAATATTGTTGCCATGGGTGCAGGTCATTGCCTCACTGACTTGAATTCTTGAAGGTTCAACAGAATTTTAATCTTCTTTCTGCCATTGAGGCAGACTGGGCATCTACTTATGCATTGTGAAAACAGATATTGTCAAATTGAGGGCATTAATTGAAAAGGCACCCCAACAAAACAACACCTTAATTGAAGCAAGATGAGGAAAAAAAAAAAAAAAGAAATCCAACTGAATGAAATGCTCTAAGACACCTTAAATTCTTGCAGCAACATGTTCTAAAGGGCTGATCTCTACAATGTATCAATGCAGGACTTGTGTCATCTTGAATAGAATAAAATGCTATTCATAAAAGTGAATTCCAGCTATAACTCTGCTTCCTTTTCAGTAGATGGATGTTCTGGGCCTAATTCTTCTTTTATATAAATCAATATAAATGGAAAGTGGCTGCAAAAGTTATTCCTTTTTCTCCATTGGAGAAGAAAACACTATGTTTCCTTTTGGGAAATGTACTTTTTGCAGGTATTTTCCAATTATTGGAAACTGTTTCACAGTTCATGAGGTGTAACCATAACCAGCAACAACGGAAGCTGCTATAAAAAAAGGGTGAAAACTTGACTAAATTAGTCAAAAAAGGAAAAACACCAAGATAATCTCATGATGTTAAATGGTGAGTTGTAAACAAGTGTGGGATTCAATCAAAAATCAGTAGACAAAAACTGACATTTTAAAAACAGGCTATTCAATGAATAAAGGGATGACACGCTAGTATTCTCTCTTCTTCCAGTGAACTCTCAGAAAACAGTGAGGAATCTGCTTACACTTGCATTGGTTCCATTGACGCTCACAATTTTCATTTGTTGAGCTTATCCCACTACCAGGAGACTTCAAAACTGGCTCAAGGTTTAGAGGCAACAAAGCTAATGTATCAGAAGGATAACTCTCTAATAGAAACATAACTCAACAGGTTGTGGTCCTTTACTTGTGTTTGTGATCTCGTTAATGAAATTAATTTATTGAAACATCTAAACCGACATATATGATGGAGAATGACCTATTCATGAATATTAGATCACTTAGAAAAATTGTCTGCGATGGGATTTTGCTCTGTTTTGTACTGGGTTTACATGGTAAGATTTTGGTAATGGGGGTCTGCATGGGTGGCCTCTGTGAGAAAAGTCCAGAACCTGCCCCATGTTAGATAAGAGTCAGTTTCAGCTGTCTCCAAAAGGAACAGAGGCAAGACAGTAAGTGATGTTGTTTCAGCCTCTGAGAGCAGATTTAAGAAAGAGAAACAAAAAAAAAAACTGCTGTGCACAGCATCTGGGAGGGTGAGGAGTGAGAAACAGCCCTGCAGACAGCAAGATCAGTGCAGAAGGAGGACAGGATGTTCTCCATGTGCTGGAGCAGAAGTTCCCTTGGGACTTATGGAGAGGCCCCTGATGGAGCGGGCTGTCTCCCTGCAGCCCATGGGTCCCAAGGTGGAGCAGATCTCCACACTGCAGCCCGTGGAGAGGAACCCACAGCACAGCAAGTGGATGTGGCCTGAATGAAGCTGAAACTCATGGAGAGCCTCTGCAGGAGCAGGGAATCCGGGGGGAGTTGCTGCCCGTGGGGGACCTGTGCTGCAGCAGTTTGGTTCTGATGGATGTACCCTGTGGTACGGAGCCATGTTGGAGCAGTTCTTGAAGAGCTGCCGCCTGTGGAAAGCCCCTGTAGGATCATTTCAGGAAGGACAGCATCCCATGGGAGGCTCCCCATGTGGAGCAGGGGCAGAGAGTGACTGTGAAGGAGTGACAGACATGAAGCATCAGGGACTGACCACAGCCCCCATTCTCCATTTCCCTACACTGCTCAGGGGTAGGAGGTAGAAAAAAGTGGGTGGGAAGAAGGTGTTTTTAGTTTGTTTTTAGTTTCTTCTGTCTCTAGTCTGCTAGTGATAGGTAATAAATTACATTCATCTCCTTATTCTGTGTCTGTTTTGCACATGATGGTAATTCCTGAGTGATCTCCTTGTCCGTATCTCAATTTTGGAGTCCTTTTCATTATATTTTCTCTCCTTTTATTCTGAGGAGAGGGAGTGAAATGCCAGTCATGATGGAGTTCAGCTGCCCAGTTGGGCAAAACCACCACAGCTTTTTCTATCCTTTTGATTTCCCTTCTACTTACATGTTCTTCATGTTTTTCTCTCTGGGTCATTTCATCCTGCCTAGGGCAGAATTGTACTGTGTAAAAATTATGATGAGAAAAATTATAGAAGCTAAAGAACTCAATCAAATAAGTAGATGATTTTTGCTGATTCAGAATCAAGCCAAAATTCAGAGCAACCACTGTTACACGTTTGTCAGTATAAACATACATCTAGAATCACAGAATCAGAGAATATCCTGAGTTGAAAGGGACCTATGGGGATCATCAAGTCCAACTCCTGGCAACACACAGGTCTACCCAAAAATTCAGACCATGTGACTGAGGACATAGTTCAAATGCTTCTTAAACTCCAACAGGCTTGGTGCGGTGACTACATCTCTGGGGAGCCTGTTCCAGCACACGACCACCCTCTTGGTGAAGAACCTTTTCCTAACACCCAGCCTGAACCTTGTGTGTCACAACTTGACTCCATTCCCTTGCGCCCTATTACTGGTCACTAAAGAGAATAGATCAGCACCTGCCCCTCCACCCCCCCTCATGAAGAAGCTGTAGACCACGATGAGGTCTCCCTTCAGCCTCCTTTTTTTCCAGGCTGAATAGACCAAGTTACCTCAGACCAGTGACCCTACAGTCTTCCCCTCTAGTCCCTTCATCATCTTTGTAGCCCTTCTCTGGACACTCTTCAACAGTTTCATGTCATTTTGTACTGTAGTGCCCATAACTGCACACAGTACTCAAGGTGAGGCCGCACCAGCGCAGAGTAGAGTGGGACAATCAATTCCCTTGACTGATTAGCAATGCTGTGCTTGATGCACCCCAGGACATGGTTGGCCCTCATGGCTGCCAGAGCACACTGCTGACTCATATTCAACTAGCTATCAACCAAAACCCCCAGACCCCTCTCTGCGAGGCTGCTCTCCAGAATCTCATCCCCCAGTCTGTACATATAGTCCTTCCCAGATGGCACTTGCTCTTGTATGAAGTTTACTTCATACAGAAGGTGATTGTCCAGCTCTCCAATCTGTCCAGAATCTATGGATGATAACTTCTTATTCTACAACTATTGACAAAAAATGTTTTCTCCACATATTTTATCCTTTTCTTCTATACCCGTTTTGTCAAATATAGGCAGTAACTAACATTTGCACAGATTGACTGAAATGTAACAGAATTATCTTTTCCTTTCCACCTGAGAAAGTTCACTTAACAACACACCTTTCTGTTAGAGAGTACATTTTTACAGAACAGTCAACTTATTAAATTCTAAGAAGAGGCAATATGTTTTTCTGTTTGCTGATCCTTTTGTAATTCATGGGGATACATGATAAAAAAGTTCCCACATGCCAAATGCAACCCTGATAATTTACAGAATAAAGAATTGAGAGGACTAGGGGAAATACAAATCCATTATCAACTTTAGACATCAGGCTGTGTTGGCAGTTTTTAATTCTTCTGAAGTGTATTCCAGTTCTGTTTTTAATTTACTTTCAGTTTTCTCTGCCCCACTTCAGGGCCTCTTTACATTCATATGCTTTTGCTACAAAAAATGCTGACAGCACAGTAGCTCTCCTCTCAAAATTCCACTGTCTGTTTAGTAACTTGTACTTACCAGGCACTTGCTCTTGACTTTGAGACGGTAGCTAAGTGGCAGCTTTTCTGATTCTCACCTTATGTTGCATTGACCATCTGTGTAGGCTTTGTCTGGAATGTCCCTGATTTCTCCATCAACCAAACTTGACACTCACAAACATAAAATTAAATAAATAAATAAATAAATTTCAAATTGCCTGGATTAGAGATTAAAATAATAATAATAATAACAGGTCAAACTTGAAGCCTTGGAATTTTACCTAATGGTGTCATGAAAACAGTCTTTCTGATAGCTAGCCTTTTATAAAGCAGTTACAATGTTACATACGTATGGAAAATTCCTTTGTATATGCTATGTTGCTGAGCCTGTTCCAGATGATTCACGTAAAGCTTTGCTTAGAAATGTAGAGATCCACATTGTTATTCCACCAGATTTCCTGTGGACATGATTACGCCCACAGCTAAGGCTTTCTTTTTAAAATATTCTTTCTGTGGTATATTGTACATTTCTTGTTTTTGTTATTTAATGCTTGTTTGAGATAAGTTGCCAAGGGGATTTCTTCATGCAAAGACTTTTCTTATCAGAACAGTTAGAAGTGCAACACTTCTGTTAAAAATAAATGCACATTACAAATTCAATTTCTATTGGCACACATTTGAATAAATAAATAAATAAATAAATAAATAAATGATACAACTGCTGATGTTGAATTTGCATGAGTAGAACTGATGAGAGAATCTGGCCCCTACTATTATACAGAGAGTTAAATACCTTTAAAACTCATGGAAGTCCTGGATAATGGTAAGCATATTAGCTATATTTTTCTCTTTTGGGAATAGAAACAGATTGGCCAGATGACTTTGCAAGTTCTTACAGTAGAACTTTGCTTGATCAGATAGCTGATTTTCAAAGGCAATTTGGAAGATGTGGCCCTTTCCTTATGACTCATATGCATTGTCTTAAAATGTCTTTTGGATAAATATATGAGGAGAGGGATTCAAGAGGATGGTGCTGGTTTCTTTTCAGTTGTGCCCAGTGAGAGAATGAGATGTAACAGGCACAAACTGAAGCATGGGAAGTTCTGACTGAATGTGAGAGAGCATGTCTTTACTGTGAGGGTGACAGAGCACTGAAACAATCTGCCCAGAGAGTTTATGGAGTTTCCTTCTCTGGAGATATTCAAAACCCACCTGGATGCCATCCTGCACAATGTGCTTTAGATGATCCTGCTCAGCAGGAGCATTGGACTAGGTGATTTTCAGAGATTCCTTCCAACCCTGGCCATTTTGTGATTCTCCGATTCTGTCTTGAATTGAAACTTTTTCCTAAATATAAAAAATTAAGTGCATATTTACTGTTTAATTTGTCTTCATTATCAACACACACCACTCACAAGGTTATTGCCAACTGTCTCTGAACAGCTAAATTGGCAGCATGATCATTTTTGGGTTGGAGTCCAAGCTGAGAAAAGGCATGCTGCACTGCAAGAACACTTCCTGATTTCCTGGGAAGACAGAAGGACTTGCAGGCTGAAATTATTCCTTTCTAATTTCTACTCAGGGATAGTGTGGAGAATGTGCCATTAAAGAATCTTCCTTCAGGTTGGACTCAGCAATCAGCAGTCCAACATTAAGCTGATTTTCAGGAGAGAAACTGGTGGTAGAAATCATTCTACCAGATGTACAGTAGGAAGAAAAAAATCACCAAAGACTTTTGAAAAGAGGGAAAAATACAAGTGTGAATGCTTTTAAAAGTATTCCAGGAAGGACTTGCAGAGTTAGTACCGGACAGCACATATTTTTAACCGAAAACAATGCATTTATTTCTCCTCCTCCTCCTGCCTCCCATCCTCCTTTTTTTTTTTTTTTCTGCTTCTCCTGCTCCTCCTCCCCCTCTTCTTCCTTCACCTCCTCCTTCTCCACTATTTTTTTTCCCCACTTTATTATTAGATATTGCAAACCAAGTCCAAATTATATTGATAGTGTTTTCAAGTGTGGTTGACACACAGTACCTTATCCAATTGCACAAAATAACTACTATTGTCTAAAGGAAAAGAATCTCAAATGCTCTTCAAAAGTACAACAAGGAAATTAAGCAATTTACAAACACTGGTCTAGATACTGTTTTTGGATCATATTCATTTTATGTAATGAATTCTGCTCAAAGCCTGCAGAAAGGACTTAATTGTATTAGGACAATTCCTTGATAAATGGACTGATTTAAATTGCAAATACTGGTGTTAAAATGAAGAGTGACTTCAAACAATGTAGCGAAGGACTGTTAGCAAAATGAAAGGTTAGTAAATGGCTCTATTCTCTGCTTCCACAGCTCTATATGGCATAGTAGATTTACAGCAGGAGAAAACTTTATCTCCTTCTCTTGATAAATCTAGTGTTCAAAGTGTAAATGAATAAAAACCAAATCAATTATATTTTAATTTGGAGAGCAAAAGAATATACTTTTTCTCTTATGATTTTTATCTGCCTGGGATCATTTCTTGTTTCTTTCTGCCTTGTGATTTTATTTATTTTATTTTATTTTATTTTTTTTTTTAATTTTATTTTGGGTTGGAAACAGAGATAAGTAGAGCCCATTCATGTCAGCTAGCATGTAATAAGACAGATGTTTAACACTCTTCACATTCACTACTGCAGACATTTTCTGTTCTAAAATCCTGAAACAGTTCAATTTCCTTTACAAAACTATTGCTGTTAGATTTCTGCAGATTTTCACATTACAGAGCATAAAAATAGCTAAACTAAATAAAGTTTCTAATCACTGAACAAAATGATTTGAGTTAGCTGAGCAGGGCCATAAGCTGCTAAGTGGTGAGCTGCTTTAATTTCACTCTTGCACTAACTAGGAACTTGTGTGTGTGTGTGTATGGTTGTGTGTTGAAGATCAAATTCTATAAAGTAATGAAATATTGCCTTAAGTGAACTCCACATTGCATTTATTTCTGTCTCTGATTCATTAATATATGTTATTTCAAAACGTAAATTCTTCTTTTCCTTTCAGATTTTATAATTATTTTCTTATAGTGTATGCATATTTTTGATACTGATATTTATGCTCTGAAAGAGCGGAAGAGTTTGTTTCTCCCCTGAACTGCAAGAAGGAACAATACTTGAAATAGATTTCCTACTGTAGATCAGTTGCCGACAGATGTAAACGGAGATCCTGTATTACTAGTTGGGATTATTTTAATGGCCACAGGCTATCTGGGTATTAAAAACACTTTTTTAATACTGTTTTCCAAAAGTGATTTTTTTCTCTTTGCTTACAGGCTTCTACATGTATTTTGTTTTCATTCCTCTTCAGTAGGCTATGTTTTGTTCAGCATTGTTTATTTTCATGTATTGCATGTAACTCTGACGGCCAATACACATAAATTGGCAAAGCTCAGTTTAAGGAAGAAAGAGGAAAACACACATATTTGTTACACTTAAAATGCAGTCCTTCATTTTTCAAACACTGAAAGTCCAGTTTGTCTGTAACATCTCCCTTCTTCTTGCTCTCCTTTCCACACAAAATGTTTTCCTCAAGTTCTATAATAAAATGCTACATTTTAATTGTACTTGGTCTGTGTTGTAGAGCATTATTTAGCACAGCTCAATAGAGAGATAAGCTTCTATAACACATGGCACAACTGTCTTTAGCAAAGGTGCTTTGACATGCTTCTTCCTCATCAATGATTCATGTTCATAGCCATTCATTTCTTTCTCTAAGGTTTTGAGTTTCTATGCAGAAAACTAAAGATATTGTTCATTGTAGGTAGGTTTATTATTATTATTATTATTATTATTATTATTATTATTATTATTATTATTATTATTATTATTATTATTATTATTATTTATTAATAAATTCCTTAAAATTGCTCATTACCCCAGAAAATATTATTCAGCAAAAATGTAGGAGCAGTTTTAGGTTTGAAGATTGTCATTTTATCATAAATTTGGTAAGAAAAGTCTAGTTCTACACACCACCCCCCATTCTCCCTCATTCATTTTATCTAATTCAAACATATGTCTAGACTTAGACTTTCCAAAGTCTAAGTTCCTTAAGAACCCAAGTTCCTATCTGGGTAGAAACCAAGTATGAAAAGTTTCTTACCGAAAGAAAATAATTAATAGATGCTTGTAAGTGAAGCCAGGAGGTTACAATGAAAACTGATATCAGCAAACTGCTACTGCGAAACCTCAAATAATGGAATCCAAACCTCACTTTTGTGTATAGAAATATTAAAGCAACTGGGTTTCACTTGATCTATTTTAAATTTTTGGCAAAACCTCTTCTATCTGTATATTGGCCCTGTGTGTGCTCATATATATTCCATTTCTGAGCAATGAGTAATTTATTTATTTATTTTTTCATAGTAAAGTCTGTACAGAACAACTTTAAAACTGAAGATTGCAGATTCATTATCACAACATTTTGAAATTTCAGCTCTACAGACAGTGGAAGGGCTGGTGAGCTCAGAACTATGTATTCACACATGTCATATACTGTCTTCTGAAAGGCTTGAGGATATGTCAGTTGTCCATTTTAATCTGAAGTCTAATACAGTGTTATATGGTCCCCAGTTTTATTGCTACTCTTGTTCTGGGCAATTCAGCCTGCAAATGTAGCCTTGTGGAAGACAAGTTTTGAGTTGCATGGAAAGACCCCCGTCAGGGGCTCTCACTATCAGGGATGTGCCTACGGGGCTCTCACTGCACTCTTCAGGCAACAACATGCTCAACAATCTATTTGTCCACATGGTCTTGTACTACAACTTTCATGAACCCGATTTTGATAAGTAGTTCAAATCTACAGCTTAAATTCTGAAAGTGCACAGTACCTCTAATTCAGCTTTGATTTAATAGTTCTTTTTGTGACTCAGAGTAAATCTTATGGGTTACTGATTGTGAAAGTTATATGAAGTTATATGAATGTCCCTTAAGTAGAAGAAAATTCACCAAAAAAAAACAATCAATGTTTAGGAGAGCTTTGTATTTATAATTTGCAAAAGACCCCTAGGTATTGAACACTGAGATGAGTTTATAGACCGTTAAGTCCTGCATGAATTTTTATTGTAATAGTTATATTTTTATCCCAGAAAAAATATAAATATTATGAATAAAAAAATGTTTTACATTATTTCACTTATGTCATTTTTATGATGTATGCAGATGTCATGGTCAGGAAAGTTTTCCTTTTATACTTAATTTTTCCTTTGTTATTGCTGTTCTTTGTTTTACAGTTGCGGGTGGAGAAAAGATAAATGTTTTATTTGAAAAACCTTTCACTAAACCACAATAATTTTCTTCCTATTTTCTGTGTCCTAAACATATGCTTACAATTCCAAATGTCAGAAACATTAAAATTTTATCTAACCATAAATTCCTAAGAGAGACCACTCCATTATAAAACCAGAGCTCAAACAAAACTGCTGATGCTAATTCTGATAACACTGTTTCATATAATTCATTAGATAGCATTTCAGCTGGTAAAGATCAGTCATTCATGTAAGATGGAGAAAAAAGACAAAATAGAGAATAAGGAGGAGAAGTTACAATGTATTCCATGTGATGAGAATAACCATGCATCCTCATCCATTGTGGGAAATCAAAACTTTTACATCCAATATCCTGATCTTGTCTATTAGAAGGAAATTCACAGAAGCAAAAGTATGCACCACCTGTGCCATTTAGTTATGGTTGGAGACCATAATTAGCACTATTCCTCCAACATACGGAAACAAAAGTTATGGGAAAGGCAGGTGACCTTGGATCTCAAAGAGATATATCATGTTTTCTGCCATAGGGAACATTGCTGGAGTGCTGGAAAGGATCTTGAGAAAATTTGAGAATTCAGAAACAGCTTCAAACTTCATAAGGTGGTGCCTATACCACATAAGTGGTGCCTATAGATCAGACTGGGCCTGAAAGGAACAGAATGCCTAGAAAGCTTTCTTTGGTGGGTATGAGTGAACGTGATGCAGAATTTAATTCAGACTCGATCTGAATAAGGAATGTTGTTGAGCTTTGAACTAGTTTGGGATTTTACCGTTGCCTCTTTTATGTTGGCTACCTGTAGACTGAAGAATATCTTTCTGAAGTGTATTACATCTGTTTCAAATTAGAGGAAAAAACTCTTCAGAGCTAAGAAGGCCAAAACTTACACCCATCAAAAGCACACTGAATTTCTCTGAAACTGATAATCAAAGTTTCTTTTTCACTAAAAAAATCTCACTCATGTTTCTTTACCAGTGGAAATGTGTTGTACCTTCAGATTTTTATTGTTATTATTATTATTATTATTTTTTTTTTCTGAAATGTTGCCAGTGATCCTTTCAAGAGGGACTTTTCTTGACAGTAAAACTGAATGTGTGTTTTCTTAAAATATTTTAGGAGTCCTCTGGAAAAAGGGTTATGGATGTTGGGATAGGAACCCATTATGAAAATTATGTTCACTTCTACAAAGTGAAAGTGATAAGAAAGTCAAAAGGTAAGATTGTGCTTCTGTTCCTCATGCTCCACTATACAGCAGTACTACAGATCATGCTAGTAGAGAGAAAAATAATTTCCTACTTTAAATGGTGTTTCCCATCCTCTAGGAAATTTCAGACATTCTTGTTATTCTTTATTATGTCTTCTATCTTTGAGGTGTCTTTTGCATGTGTATTTTGGTATGAGAGCTTGTTTTTTGCTTTAGAAATGGCTGTGCACCTCAAGTTGCACTGGAGGGTGGAATACCAAGAACATTCCAAGAGTATTCCTAACTGGTGGGAAAAAAAATAAAAGAAAAAGAAAAAAGAGATTATTCAAAATAATGTGAATTTTGCTGTGAAATAAGAAAGTTAAATTCTGTTCCTTATGTGTTACATGAATTATTTGAGAATTATACATAAAACATCATAAGCAATAATCCACATCATTAAAATAATGAACTTAAAACAGATATAAAATGTTTTAAAATTATTATAATTATCTATAATATAGTTATCATGTTGTTTGTGAAAGGCAAATACACCTTCAATTAGAACAGTCTATTCAAAGTGTCTTTTACATATTTTGTACAATACAATACAATTCCAACTGAAATCATGGATTTAATATATTTTTGATCCCAAATGTATATTATGCACTACTTTCAACAAATGAGCAACAAATGAGTAATGTTCCTTTTTTTCCAAATATATGTGGTGTACATATATATGTATGTATATACATATAATTTTATTTTAGGTGAAAGTTTCAGCTTTCTACTTTTAAAATATATGGAATTACAGGGATTTTTATTTTATTTTATTTTATTTTATTTTATTTTATTTTATTTTATTTTATTTTATTTTATTTTATTTTATTTTATTTTATTTTATTTTATTTTATTTTATTTTAATTTCTTGATGGATTGTACTTTTTCAAATCCTAAGTAGAAAGAAAAGCTGAGGCTCTCTCTAGGACCTAAATGATGATTTCAATTCCATTTGGGCTGGACCCTGCACCCTTAAAGAACTCATTAGAGGATCAAGGCTTTGATACATAGGTAGGAAATTAAATGATTTGTAAGCTTGTTATGAAGCCAATTGCTGGAAAAAAAAGTATTTCAGTATTTTATAAGCGAGAAACAGTTGTAAAATCCAGTGGTTACTACAGGCCTTCTATAAGCTATAATCTAGCAGGGCCTGGTACTTTTTGAACAATGATAACATGTTTGACGAACATCATAGGTGAAATTACAAAAAAAAAATAAAAAATAAAAAATAAAATAGATAACAGCAAGTTATACAAGGAGTACAACAGAGCTGTAGACTTCATCAGCTTACTAAAATATAACTCTTGCCAAATAGAATATGTTGGACAGTCAATAAACTAACCAAGCCCCAGCACATGTGGTGACTAAACTTTAAAGAATTTCTAGGGTGTCACTATTTATTTATTATTATTATTATTTTTTATTTTTTTATTTTTTCCCAAGACATCTTAAAAGACTCAAATTTTCCTTTCAATAAATGTTAGATTGGTCCCACACCATCAGACTCTGTTTGCTCTTCATAAATCACAAATTGAAAGATCAAAATGGATTAATTAAAATTATAATGATTATGCTTCGATAAACAAAATACTATTCTATCTAACATTGTAGGAAACATTTGAATAATGCAGTAAGTCTAATGATAATAAAGTACCTTTCTGTTTTTAGCAAACTGAATAATAGAGTGATTGTTGAAACATTCCTGTGATTGCATTTGGATACTAAGAGAATAGTTTTAGTCATGTTCCTTTTCCAAATACAAAAATGTGTCCTGGGCTTAGAAGAGCACCTCTCACTATGTAGTTTCTAGTTTGCTGAATAAGGCCTTCGTATAAAGGAACACAAAAGGGATGGATAACTTTTCTTCATGAAAGCTTAATACTGAAATGCACCATACATTAAATACCATGAAAAATATAGCAGCACAGACAAAACTGGACATTGGCTTTTTTTTGTTTTGTTTTGTTTTGTTTGTTTTTTCATGTCCCGTTTCCTTCTGCATTCATGAGAGTCATCTAGGATTTTTAATACACCAGTTAATAGAAACATGCTGTCAGATGATGAAAACCCTTCTGCTGTTCTATCTTCTGGGTTTTAGATCCACACTGAGGCAAAATGTAATGGGGGCTGGGGAAGTGGGAGAAGGTTCATCATTTAAAATTAGGTTCAGAGTTTAACACAAAGTTATAAGGAGTCCCCAGAACTAAACAGCACTGATAAATTACATGGATTTGTCAAAACTTTATAGCCTGTGATGGGGTTCAGCCACAGATTTATTTATTTATGTATTTATTTATTTATGTATTTATTTATTTATTTATTTATTTATTTATTTATTTATTTATTTATTTATTGTAAAAATAAAATGAAATAAAATAAAAAATATATGTTAATATCTTGGAAATTTACTGACATGATAAAATTGGAATTGGAAGAGATCCTAAGATATCAGCGACACTATTTTTCAGTGCATGCTTAATTATTATGTAATTTATCTATTTATTTATTTATGATGTATATTAAGGTGTATTTAGAGAGATCCCCAGCCCATGTTTGGGCTAGGTAAAAAATGTTTGCTTGGGTTAGCAAATTGTATGCCATTTCTGATAAGAGAAATATGGACAACATGAGCTTCAATCACATATTTGATTTTCATTTTTTTCCAGTATTACATCAGAGTTTGAAAAGTATTTCTGAAAATATTTGTGTTTCACATTCTATTTCTGTTATTGTTTTTATACTCAACTGGACTATTGGCATAGTAAACTATTTATTCTTCATGTGTATTTATATCAGTATTAAACATATAACTGCATTTTGAAAATATAGGCTTCCTTCATGCTACTTTTCCTGTAAGTAGGTAAATAATTTCACTTGGATGATTAAGACAGTGATAGCGTCTGCAAAGCAGATACCTGAAGCTCTATTAGATGTTAATTATGTCTGAAATATTTTTCACCTGTTGGTACATCATGGATGAGATGTACAAAAGTATCATTTGTGATTTCTAAACTCTTCCTTAACTGTAGAGTCACATAATTTGTACAATATCTTTTATTCTTCAGGACATGGCATTCTGAGAAAAATTATTTCAAGATCTTCTTTTAAATGGTCTCTTTTGCTGTTTAGTACATCGGGTTATCATTTTGGATTTGTGATGCTGTTACTGGACAAAAGATTGTGATATCACTAGAATTAATAGTTTCTGTTTAAGGTGCTGGAGGGACATGGTTTTGAAACCGGTTTGTTCCATGACTTGCCATTGACCTGGATTCTGATTTGTGTGCTGTGCCTCTGGGGTAACTTCTCTACAGTCAATAATAGTGTTATTATGTGTATTTATATTACCAGAATGAATATTTGACTTTGGTTTTCATCACTAATGTGTTTTATTCCCTACCATGAGGCTCCTTGTGAAAATAGTGTATATTTATGTGAAATGAGTAAATACAAAATTTTACATTTATTCATATTTTATCACATTAAAATATCATGACTTAAATCTTACAGTGGATTTCATTTTGTTTGACTTTGGTCAGGTGAAAATTTGACATTTACTTTAATCTCAAGATAGGGGAACACACTGCAGAATAATATAGGTTTATAAAGCATGTGAAGTGGATGAAAACTATTTGTCTATATGAAACTATTTGTCTATATGCTGTTAGTAATTACTGTTAGTTACTAATCACTTAAAAACTTGTTCTTTAAATTTATTTAAGTTTAAATGCTGAAAGTTGGGATGACTGATCCATCACCACCACAAGCTCACTACAGAAGGGCCAAATACTGTTCTGCAGGGTCTGTGTAACTTTGGAGTTAAAAAAAAAAAAAAAAAAAAAAAAAAGGATTTCTAACTTGTAATGCATAACAGGTGCAATAGATTACAGTCACAGCTAAACCACCAACACACCTGAGCTCTTAAGAGACTCAGACTTAAGAATTCTGGTAACCCAAAAGTTAATGAAAATTGGAGGCTACTATTGGAATTGAAAACCACTGAAAATTAGTCCACTAATGTATTCAAAAACCATTGAACTTGTTTTAGGCCCAGAATATTTTTTAGACCAGACAAAAAGATCTTACTCAGTCATAAATAATTAAATACTTCTTACCTTCTCTAAAGAAAAAAGGAAATTGCCTGAACCTGTTTTTTATTTTGAAAATTGTATGTGTATGGTATTTCAAGACCAGTAACGTAAATATCTTGAACAGAATAAGCCTCCTAGAGACAGAAGGATCTGCTAAAATAATACTCAGAGATTATTTTATTTTAATTACGTATATATTTTCTCTCTTTTACGTATATATTCTCTCTTTCACGGGCCTTTGTAACACTGTAACACTAGGGAGCACACTTTCATCAGGAATTATGCTGCCTGTAGGATCTACAGAGAACTGGAGTCAGTTCTGCAAATCAGCGGTTCAGCAGCAGGCCAACCCCTGTCATGCTGTACAGAGTGACAAGGCATGCGAATATGACAGAGCTAATAGTAAACAATGACAGATCTGTCGAGAACCCTATGGGATGCATCTTTCATTTTTTCATGTGCAATACAGAAATCAGAGTTATTTTGTTTGGGTGTGCTTAGATGCCTATCTGAACTTTTCACCCCACTTCTACAAATCTGACTTAGCAGAACAATAAGGAGTGTTTTGTCTGTTTGTTTTCATGACTGAGAGACTTACAATAAGCTGAAAACTGGGGCAAGCAACTCTTAGAAAAGGGAGAATATGTACTTGGTCTTTATTTTTTTTCTTTAAAAAAAGTGTCCTTGTTCTTGCAGACCAGTTAATAAAATCTTTTTGTGTAGTTATTGCTTCTAATAATCAGCTGAGAAGGTGTTTATCTATAGAAATGAAGGTGCAGGAGAACAGAAAGGAACTCCTTCTTTGGAACAGTTCTAGATTCAGTTTCACTAATATAATACAATTTAAAATACACTAAGTTATTGCTTCTTACAACAATTTCAAAGAAAATGTTGTGTCTTATTAAACCAGTTTAGGTGTTTCTTATTAAATCAGTTTAGGTGTTGAATTACATTTTAAAATAACTAAATGTATCTCATATTGTTCCATTGTCTTTTAGAGAGTATAAAGTCAATGTTACATACTTTGCACTTTTGATACATTACTCTTGCTTTCTTTACGATATACATCTACTTTTTATCAGGCTGAATAGTCTGAAGTTTAACTTAAAATTTGTGTAATTTAGAAATGGTCACACACAAAGTGCTCTGGAAACCTTTGCCATTTATGCTCTGAGAAAATAATACTGAATTAATACTGAATACTGAATAATAATGAAATAATACTGAATAATACTAAATACTGAGAAAATGTCTCCACATCAGGAGAAAGTATGTTGAACCAGTCATTGCTAGAAATGACAACAAAAAGAACCTTTTCCCAGACCTTTGCCAGAAGAACTTCCATACTGAATATGATCTACAGTCCACATAGTCCATGTTTTACATCTATTGCAGTAATTTTATGGAAAGGTTTAAGCTAACAAACAAAATTGCTTGATAGTTGATTAGCTTGAGCTCAAAACAATACTTAGGTGTGGTCATGTTATTGACATTCTTTACAGTATTTCTGTTATTTTCTGCATACGTAACCGTAACTTTGAACTTCTATGTGTATATTTGAACTGGAGCCTTACTGATTTGTTCTACTGTGTGTATGCATTAAGAAGGTAGAAATATGTAGATCACTGTCTCTTTCTGTGTCCTCCTCATCCTTTTCTTAGTGGAGCATATGCAAGTATTTATGTTCTCTAGTATACAGCAACTTTCACAGAAGATCAGACTACTTGGTAAGACTCTGTTTATGAACCAGCACAGAAAGTGTCATCTACTGCTATACTAAGAACTCCAGAGCTACTACATTCAATTGAAAATTCCAGTTGAGAAATTATGGTATTCAAGTGCGTAAGAGTGTTTGTTATCATAAAATAATTAATTTCCACCAAAAGAATCATGCTAGGTCAAATTCCATATCTGTTACTTTGAGAAGAAGCCTGTCTGAAATGAAAATTACAAAGCATTATCCCACAGAAGATCAAGTCTGGGCTGCAATTCAAGAAGCTCAACAGCTAATCCAAAAGACAATCAACTGAAAATCTCAGACAATAGAGTGAATAAATGTAAACAGTTAATAACATGGGCCATATCACACCATCAATTTTTAAGCAGCAGTTCCATTGATTCCAGTGTTGAAAAATCAATGCATTCTCTGCAGAGAAATAGTTTCAGATGAACAGTGATTATTTATCATAATGACTCATCTGAGGATATCTCCCATTTCATAAATATATGCTTAGCATTCTTGTTTAATACTCTGCCTGTTGAGAAATTCCTATAGATCTGTGAAGAAATCATTGTCTGCCTTTGTAAAGTTTCCCCTGGTTTTATTTAAAGATTTAAGGAACTTCCCAGGGGATATGCAATTAGTGTGGAGAAACTCCAATTGGAAATGTTATGGTTGTTGTTTATTACTTGTACTATGACACAAGCTGGAGGTCACAACCATTCAATAGGATAGTATCACAGAAGGTTGTACATGCACACTCCAAGATGTTTGTCTAGAAGGCTTCACAGCCCAAATGGACTGAATAGTTAAAAGACAAAATATTTGAGAGAGAACTCATAGAATATCCTAAATTGGAATGGGTACACAAGGATCATCAAGTCCAACTCCTGGCTCCATGCAGGACCACCTACAAATCAAACTGCTTCTGAGTGCGATTCTCAGATATCAAGCTGATATCTGAGAGTGTTGTCCAAATGCTTTTTGAACTCTGAGAGGCTTGGTGCCATGACCACTTCCCTGGGGAGCCTTTTCCAGTGCCCGTACACCCGTACACCTTCTCTGTGAACAAGCTTTTACTAACATCCAGCCTGAACCTCCCCTGTCACAGCTTCATGCCATTCCCTTGGGTCAAAAAAAAAAAAAAAAAAAAAAAAAATCTGCACCTACCCCTCTGCTTCCTTTTGTGAGGAAACTGTAGGCCACCATGATCTCTACCCATAGTCTTCTCTAGGATGAAAAAAAAAAAGTGACCTTAGTTGCTTCTCATATGTCTTCCCCACTAAAACCTTCACCATCTTTGTAACCTTTCTTTGGACACTCTCTAATAGTTTTATATCCTTTTTATATTGTGGTTAGGGAAATTTTCCCTCATATCCAACTTAAAACTCCCCTGGTGTGACTTAAAGCTATTTCCTCTTTTCTTATCACTTAGTGCCTGGGAGAAGAGACAGATCCCCACCTTGCTATATCTTCCTCTAAGGTAATTGTAGAGTGCAATAAGATCCCCCCTGAGACCTCCTTTTCTCTAGGTTAAATAACACATTTCCCTCAGTCACACCTCATCAGACTTGTTCTCTAGACCTTCAACCAGCTTTGTTGCCCTTCTTTGGACATGCTCCAGCTCCTTGATGTCCTTCTTGTAGTGAGGGGACCAAAACTGAACACAGTACTTGAGACAAGGCCTCACCAGAGCTGAATACAATCACTTCCTTATTCCTGCTGGCCACACTATTTCTGATACAAGCCAGGATGCTGCTGGCCTTCTTGGCCACCTGAGCACACTACTGGCTCCTAATTAGCCACGTACAAGCCAATACCGCCAGGTCCCTTTCTGCTGGGCAGCTTTCCAGCCATTCTTCCCCCAGCCAGTAGTGTTGAATGGTGCTATTGTGCCCCAAGTGCAGAACACAGCACTTAGCTTTGTTGAACCTCATTCAGTTGGCTTTGACATATCCAGATCCCTCTGTAGAGCCTTCTGAGCCTTGAGCAGACTTGTACCTAATTTGATGTTTTCTATGAACTTGCTGAGGGTACACTTGGTTCCCTCATCCAGATCATTGATAAAGATATTGAAGAGAACAGTCCACAATACTGAGCCCTGGGTACACCACTAGAGATTGGCCTCTAACTCAATTTAACTCCATTCACCACAATTTTTTGGGACTAGCCACTGACCCAGTTTTTAACCCAATGAAACATACACCTGTTCAAGCCCTGAAAAGCCAGTTTCTCCAGGAGAATGCAGAAGGAAACTGTGTTGAAATCCTTACTGAAGTCTAGGTAGACAACATCCACAGCCTTTCCCTCATCCAATGAGAACATCACCTTGTCATACAAGATGATCAGGTTCATCAAGCAGGGTCTGTCTTTGATAAACCCATGTTGACTGGACCTGATTGTTTGGTTGCCTTGTAGGTGTCATGAGATGACACTCAGAATATCTACTCCATTAGTTTCCCTAGCACTGAAATCAGACTGACAGGCCTGTTGTTTTCTGAATCCTCCTTCTGGCTTTTGTAGATAGGCTTTACATTTGCTAGAATGTGACGTCACTGATATGTCAATGTATGTGTTGACTTCTGGTACCCCACCACTGGTTGGTGGAGAAAGGAAGACATGTTGATAACTAGTTCACATCCAGACTTTTATCTTATACCTCTCTTTAAAAAAATATAGTTGAAAACAAAACCAACCCCCCACCCCCCCCCAAAAAAAAAAAAAAAGTGTTTCATCTGTCATTTTCACATTCTTCTGCTAAAATTAGTAGCATTCCATCTGGTATATTTTTGACTTTTCCAAAAAGAACAGTCTTTTTGTCTTTTCCAAAAAGAACCTTATTTAGATCATTCTGGTATAACTTAATATCTGGCTGCGTAGAGTTTATTCATTTCTTCTCCAGAAGAAACCTATCATTTTCTTTGCTAGAGAAACTTGTAATAAAATGGTTATAACAGGAAAAGGAAGTCCCCTAGCAGTATAACTGACAGAAAAATGAACATTTCAGCACTGCTTTTTATGGGTTAGTTAACCTCATTGGATTAATATAATTGCTAAAGCCTGACCTCCATTATTGTTGATCAGAGCTAAAAGTTACTTCCATAACATATTTTTCTGATCACTTCACAGAAATAAAATAAAACAGTAAAGTCACAAAACTTGCTCTGAGTGAAATGTGGACTTGTCTATCAGATGAATAAGAAATTATAAACATTTAATATAGCTAAATCTAAAACGTGAAATACCACCGTTAGGAAATGAGTTAAATTAGCTCAAAATAAGTTAGTTGTGAATTTTTTTGTCTTAAATAATACACACATTTATGGTAGGATCCTATTTTGCCAATTTGAAAGCAGTCATCTCTCACCATCTGATTGTTTGAAAAAGGGTTTTTATTTCTTTTGATTCCCTTTCTATTGAGTACTTTATGAAGTCTTAGTTATTCCACAAACATATTCCCTGCATTCATTATGTTTGGATAATCAGAATCCTAAAAACTGAGTACCTTTATAATGCTTTAATTAAGTTGAAAAAGCCTAATAATATACATAAAAAATAAGAAAAATAATTACAAATATTGTTTGAATATTAGCTCTTTTTCTACTGAGGACAATAACCTTGTATACTTGATTATCTACAATCGTGAGCATTGTGAATGAAATTTCTGAAAATTTAGAGTGTTTCTATGAACTTAGGTTTATTGTATTGTTTGATTGACCTCATCTTTTAGATTTTTATCAGACACTGAATAAGTACATGGTGTCGCATTAAAGGGTATAGCTGATTAACCATTATGGGCCCGGTCGGATTCAGGGTACTGAACTAGTTGTTAACGCGTTAACAGTCTGGGGTCCAGTCGGATGTTCACCAATAATGGATTAACCTTCGGGGGTCCAGTTGGATAGTCACCAATAACGGATTAACTGTCTGGGGTCCAGTCACAATCACAGATTTCACAAATAATGCATTAATTGTCTGGTGTCCAGTCAGATTCACCAATAACGAGTTAACCATCTGGGGTCCTGTCGGATATTCACCAATAACGGATTATCTGTCTAGGGTCTGGTTGGATTCAGAACAGTGAACTATCACGGTCATGGATTCACCGATAACATATAATCACCCTTACCATAGTTGCACTTAATGAGAGCTATAACAATGCAATCAAGTGTGATTTATTACAGCAACAGGTACACAGGTTCTTTGGATTGCCAGCAATAGTGACCGTCTGCAAAAGCAAGCTAACGTGCATGAAATACACAGGTGTTACAGGTGCACAGCCTAGAAACAAACACATTAAAAGGATCAAAGACTCTAGAGAGATTTATCATCAAGTGTTCAAATCTCACCCAAAGGCGTCCCAATGCAGTGGGGAAGAGAGGCTCAGCTCATCGACTGGTCCTAGGAGTCAGGAGGTCCTAAGGATGTTGTATTCCCTTGGGATGGTATCTCCCCTGACAGTGGTATCTTCCCTCACATCCCCTCTGTCTTGGGCCAATTTATATTATTTTCTATCTTTTAGGTGGAGCTTGAATGACTCTAGTCAAGCATATCTTAGTTATGATTGGTGAAAAGTTCTCCCTTCTCCGTTAAAAGTAATAGGCTCTGAGAAATTCAGAGCACATGCTCAGTGAGGGGTGGTCATACCTTGGAGGCGGGTAGCTTTTGGGATGGAGGTGTGTTTTGGTATTATAATGATATTATAATGAGCAAAAAGTACACTAGGGTACAGCATTTGTCAAAACTTGACAGGTCCCTGGCTCAGGGTGGCAAAAAGTGCAGCTTTTCAGTCTTGGTGCGCACAAGAACAATTGAGTCCCCACCTGGTACAGAGCCTAGTCGTGGTGTCTCCACTCCACTCTATGCTCCATACTGTTCCTTAGAGCTAGCACACCAAGTTTCCCCAGTGCGATAGCATCTAAGGTTGGAAGCCTATGGAACGCTCAGATAATGCAGCTATGCCCTACCCTGAAAACCTCTTCAATGCTGTACATTTTCTTTAAAATGTGAATGTTAGTTTTATTTTCCTAGTTACTTCAGGCAATTACACCACACGTGGCTACTTAGTATTTCTGAGAAATCAAGTATACTTTCGTGTCTAAATTTACTGGTTAGGAAAACAGGTCTTAAAATGTCTGTTTTATTCTAGAAATGAAAGATAATTTAAACATAATGATATTTTCATTAAGTACTAAGATTCAGAGATCAGTGCAAAAATATGGAAAAAAAAAAAAGAAAAAAAAATAATTAAAAGTGGCTGTTGTCTGGCTTTAAATTATTTTGATTCATTTATTACATGTAATTGGGTAAAAATGTGTATCTTAATTATTGCAGAGAGAATCTAGACTATTGCATCTCTTCTTTGTGCCTTTGTTTTATTTAGCATTGCAATTTGTTTTACTTTTCCTGCTTCCTGACTTTGATTTATATATTTTTTTTTAAACCTTGTACTGTTTTCATTCATTGAATTCCCTTATTTTTAACAGAAAGAAAACACAAAAGATGGTATTATTACGTATTTCCTTGAGACACTCTAAACAGAACAATCAGACTTCAGAATTAAATGCTAATTTTATTAGAGGGAATGGGGTATTATCTCATAAACCTTAGAGAATTGAGTCAAAACAGGAATTATGCAGTTATCTTGGAGAGCACAATTTGGGAGAGAGAAGAGGACAGGAGATTGATGTATTTTGCAGTTGCCCTTTGGTTTTGTGCTTCCAACCACTCAGATATTTTCTAAAAATTTTCTAACCACAACAGTAGTTAGAGACACACTAATTTTTAAATTATTCTAGTGTAATTAGAAGATGTTAGGATATGGGATGAAAAACAAACTAATGCCATGAGGCATTTCTTAAAAGCTGTTACAGCTGTCAATTGAATAGCAAAGACAGAACCATTCTGGAGTATTTTAATCTGGGTGCAAGATATACTGTCATCGTTGATCACAACTAACCAAAATATAAAGATATATGCATTTTACGTACATACATGTTTTTCTTACCCTGATAGATTTACTCAGCTAAGCATACAGTTAAACATGGATGAAGGCCTTTAAGAAAGTGATCAAACATCTCAGTGAGAGATTTTGAGCACTTGTTAAATCACATTAATAGTGGCACATAATGAATCCAGCATAGTTCCACATCACCTGTTAGGTTTCTAGTGCTGTTACATGCCTAGGAGTAATCTAGGCCTACATCTGATTTGAAATCAGTCTTTTAAAACATTTTAAAGGAAGTGTATCAATAATGTATGGTAGTCATATAATTCTGGAGCATTTGTTCAAATTTTCTTCACTTCTGAACATCCTAAAAATCTGCTCAGTCTCAGAGAAAAATTCTGAAAAAGGTAGATTAACATCAGAGTGATAATATGTTGATATTAGATTCAATGTTGAAAAATTAACTCTAGTATTGGTTTTCACTACTATCTGCAAATATAGTAGTGGATGTCACTTGATTATAGTTGTTACCAAAGATTAGGGTTGGATCTCTCTTACTGAAAGTTTGCACATTGCAAAAAGTCATGATGCAGGTAAAAATAAAAAGGTTAATAATTAGACTTTCTGCATTTATGCATTAAAGCCTCCTTTCACTTTACAATGTAACTGCTTTTTTTTCCATCACGCAATGGATGAAATAATATTGAGTTTTATAGTGGATAATCATTTTCACTGACTATTTTGATAACTCTCTGGCTTCTCTTAAAGTAGGATCTTGACATCTAAGTGACAAGTATACTGTTTTTTCTGTTATATAGAGCTGAGAAAAAAAAGTCTCACTGATAGGTATGTGTTTAAATTTTGTTCGGTCTTTTTCCTCCCGGAATTCCAGTGGGGCATTAATCATATCAAATAAATTAAAATTTGTGCATTGACATCAACCACCATATCTGCAGCATTGCTTGGACAAGGATTCTGTGAGGAAAATGGATAAAAGATCAAGTTCTAAGGTAAACTGTGTTGGGAAAAAAAAAAAAGAAAAAAAATCTTATGTTACTATTGTGCATAAGATAATGAATCACTAGATTTTCCTTTAGATGTGCTTATATGTGAAAGTAACTTAAAACCTTACCTTTACGGATAATTTACTGTGGCACACATGACATTTTTTTCACCTGGATGGTGTACATAGCAAGTTATTGTTTTCCAACTTTTTGTTTTCTTCATTATTTATGCATGTAACCCACTCTTATTTCAGAAAAATGAAATAGATCACAGAAACAAATCTTTCTGTGAATGATGATGCAAAATTTCTTGTACTCTGAGTAAGAAACATGAAGTTAAATACCTATTCCCTCCAGATAAGTTTATAGTAGAAGTTTATTTCTATATTCTTCTATTGTGTTGTATTTTAACTTCCTTCACTTGAAAGCATTAAAAAAAGTCTCCAGATTGTCTTTTAGATAACAACTGTACACTTGGAAATGGGTTTCAGAAATGAGGTTAGTTCTTCCAGAATGATAATGCTGAACTATTGACCTGCGGAGAGGGAGATGATGATGTTGACTTTCACTCTGCCTGCTTCCCTAGCTCTAGTCATTTTTCCTCTAAAATTCAGTAGTGGCAGGTTACAAAGTAGGGGTCAAAGCAAATGAAGTAGCAGTCAACCCACTGCATTATGCTGTGCTGCACTCTGTCTTGGTCTTTTGGTCATTCAAATGCAGGTGATGGTTTCAACTCTGAAATAGTGAGGTGAAATGTAAATTGATTTAACATTTTAACCAGACGGCTCTCTTCCTCGGCTGCCTGGATGCAAAGCCTTTGATGATAACCAGTGATGATGGCGGAGTATATAATGAATGAAGGAATTGGGTGGTAGTGCTATTTGTAAAAAAGAAGCTTGGAGACAGTTACATCTGTGAGTTTAAATTTAGAATAGGCATTTCATTTGTAATGAATTATTTATTGGGTTAAATTTCACCAACATTTTTTTCTATTCACCAGTTGTCCACAAACATATGGCAAAATTTTTGGATTTATTCATTATCCAGAAAATATTCATTTATTTCTTCAGTGAATAAATTCTTGGCCTGAAGATTGCTCATGAGCAGTTTATAGGAAATATTCAGAAGGTGTACTGTGTGTGTTAGTCTCCATGTCTGCTTTGATATGCTGAGAATTAGCAGTATTATTATGACTAAAAGATCACATGAGCAGATGCTGTGCTGACAGCAATATTTCAGCTAGCCCTTTATTTTATTCTCATTGGAATATAACATAGTGCCCTAACATTACACTTCAGGATTTACCTAAAAGTATATCACAGCTCCTAGTAAATGAAGGTTTGCTTTAGTTTTCCAGTTCTGTTTACAGTTAGTCCCAGCATTGTGTTGGCACAGCTGAAGGCAGAGTGAAATGCAGTTCAGTCAGAAATGAATGTTTAACAGCAGGAAGTCATTACACCAATATTAGCAGCAAACTATCTAGTTAAAGGTTTGAAAAAAAAAAAAAGTCATACACATATTATTGATTTATATTATGTTGTTGGCAGTTAATCTCTGTGGACAACAAAGAGAGTTCTGAAGATGTGTTTGCCTTTTTTTTTTTTTTTTTCCTTCTTTTCTTATGTTAGTAATTCAAAAACACATACATTTTAAAAAGAATGTTTCTGGGCTGGAAGGAATATATAATGAAAATTAGAAAAATCAATTGAAGTCTTCATGTCTGGAGAACATACATTTGCATAAAATCAGGTAGCATCCAGTCCCCAGCTGTAGGGATTTGTGCCCCAGTGCAGATGGTCAGATTTGAGGGACTAAGTTAAGGTAAGTAATAGTGTTCTTTGTAGAAGTGGTTCTTGTGCCCATCCTTTCCTTTTCTGAAAAACAAAACAAACCAACCAACCAACAACAACAACCAATAAAAACATTCCTTATCTTTCCTTTATACATATTGTTTGTAAACTGCCACAGTACTTCTCTTCATGTCCTACTTAGGCAGAAGACTTGTTTTTGCTCACCAGACCATGAACAACACACTTCAGAAAAGATCAGTAGGGATTTCTTCTCAGCTCTTTCAGTGAATTAAAATCATTGGAGAAAAGTTTTTGTTTGTTTGTTATCATAAAGGTCTTTGTAATTAGTCTTCTATAATGTTCAAGCATACATCACCCAACATCAACTGTTTAAGTGTTCACTTGCTGCGTAAAACCTGGCCTAAAAGTCTCTTAAAAGTCAAATGTGTAAATGGTAGAAATGATGCAGCAGTTGTAGAAAAATAAATCTAAAGAAGAAGAAATAGTCCTGTTTGATAACTTATGGGAACTCAGCTCATTTCTGTGTTGCTGAAAAATCTCCAGCACATGAATGAATGTCAGATGAAAAGCATATCGTATGAAAATGAAAGATGATACTCTTTAAATTAAGTCTTCTTCATCCATAATATTTATACTGCTTAAGAAATACAGTGAAAACACCCAAGTGTTTAGCTTGAACTTTATGAAACCCATGAAGAGATTCAGAATGTCTCTGCTGAATCTCTAGGTCATAAGATGTAGGTGATCATAAACTTTGTATAGGTAACTAAATTTCTGTACATGCCTGGTAGTGCTACCATGCTCAAAGTTCAGACACATCTCTTGCCTGAGAAGCACCTTCCAGGTTATTGTTATAAGTAGCATTTGTCTGTCCTGAACAAACACAACACTATATTCAATTCAAAGTGTTACATCTCAAAGATATTGATGGAAGAGCTACTTTTACTTTTGCACAAAGGTTTAGTCATTATCCACAGTCATTATCCACAGACTGGGAGAACAGAGTTCAGAGCTTCTTCTTAATTCAAACTGGTTACTCCCGTTTTCTGTATGAATGCCCTAAACAGTAAGCTACAAAACTCAGGAAGAAGGACCTGAGTTTCAACAACATTTGCATTTCCTTGTAATAATTAAAATGAGATTTATAAACAGGGAATAAAATATATATATATAATTATTATAAAAAAAAAAAGTATAGGTTTGTCTCCTGGTGATTAGGACCTCTCTATCAAAAAGATGAAACATGAATTTGAAATCTATGAAACCAAGGTCTTTCTTGAACTGTTGCATTTACTGAGCATAATGGGAAAATCATTGCAAATGGTCAGTGTGATTCAAGTAAAGATATGGAGGAAGCTGTTTTAAGTTGAGAACCCTAGTGACATACTGACACTTAAGGCAGAAAAGAGGAATGAAGCTTCATATACTGGTGGTTTTGTGCTTGTAATACCTGTTTTAAGTAATTCTTCTTCTCATGGTGGCTACAGAATATCACAATTACAAGTACTAGTTTTTCTCTTTCATTTTCCATGGAATGTGGGAATGTAAGGAATCCCTGAATTACACTTCTGGGCTCATTGCCGAACATTGAATTGCTACAATGTTTTGTGCCAGGAAGATTAATCCCATTTGGGATCTGACCCAAATGATTTAATCTTATTATACCCAAAGGTCTTGTGACAGATTTTAAAGAAGACTTCTAATATTTGCAGAAAAACAACAACAGCCCAAATGTGTAATGTATTTACTTTAGGTGAGTAAATGTTGACTAAAAAATCCTTCATATTACAATTATATTTCAGTCCTCATACCACACCTATCACTGAGGAAACAGAAATATTTATTTGCTTTTGTGGTAAATAAGAATAATTATTTCTTCTTGATAAACAATAATATTTTTACTTAGTCTTATCTGAACATTTTTTTTGTGATCTAAGAAATTGAAAATGTTCTAATATTATGAATGAAACACTTTAAAAATGAGGACTGAAAGTTAATTTCAATACTTTTCAGATGTGTTTTTCATTTTATTACAGTTATCATAGCTGGTAAGGTATTGAATCTGATTTTGTACAATAACATCAGTTTATTGCAATTTACTTTTACCAGATTGCAACCTCTCAGAAATTTGCATAATGTTTGAGATGACAAGACAATCAAAGGCTTCAGACATTTCTGAAATAGTTGTTTTTAAATCAATTTACCAACAGAATTTTTATAGATCCTAAATAAAATGATAAACAAGCTGAAGCATTTGTTTTATGATATATGAGTTAATCATTCTTCAAATGATATCTCTGAGTAGATACTGTGTCATTCAAATCATGGGAGAATTTAGAAAAATTGAGATTTTAATAAACTGTTGGATTAAATACCTCTTGACAATGTATGAAAAGAAATATTGGCACATCTAGTGGAAGTAGTACAAGCATGAAATGGTCTCAGACGTCATGTGAGTTGAAGGTGGGATGTTTCCCCTTAAGCAATAAAAACAAAAGTGCAAAATTTTTTTATAACCCACCCACTATGCTGTCAGTGCCAAAGATCCTCAGTAACCTCTGTTTGGCTTGCCATTTGGAAGACAAATTTGCTCATAGATCATGACTGTCAAAGTTCCTTTTCTGCAACTGTATCAGTAATTAGCTATGCCTTGTTAGTGCTCAAGGCAAGTACATCTGTCACATTGAAACAAAGGGTTAGATTTTCTCCTTTTATATAACCTTTCAGCTTTCTAGTATCAACAAATATCCAAACTATTGACAAGACCATGTCTATGACTTTTTAAAATGTCTGTGCTGTATTAGACTGTTATGAAAATGTTGCCACTTTAAACATTTTAAATATTGTGTATTAAATACAGAGTAGAGCAAGAATTTTGGGAGAAACAGGGGAGGGAGGGTTGGACTGTTTTCTACTTTAAGCCTTGCTTATCCTGAAATGTGTTGAGTTCTCTTTGTTTCTATCTGGGTGCCATCAGTTTCAACTGATTTTGATGTAGCTAGGATCAATCCTTGGTTACTTAATTGTGTTATAACTGTCTGTGTCTTTGAAAAGAATTACAATATTATCTATCAGTCTAGTTGCACCAATAAAAATGACCTTGTAAAATCATAACTAACAAAAAAATTAGTTTATGCACATTGATTATGGCTGTCTTACCAAGAAGTTGCTATTTATTGAATAACATTGTGAACAAGATGGATTGCAAGTATAATGAGGTGGATTTGTGTTACTGCATGACATTATAAATAAAAAATACAACAGTCAAGTGTCCTGCACTTAGACAGGCAAAGAATCACTCCCCCACCTCCCACCCCAGGTTGTCTTTCCATCTTTCAGTCTAAAAGAAACATCTATTTAATTTACACAAAGTTAAGTGTCAGTACACACCTACATAGAGCTGTAAAATGTATACTGTTGATTATAACAGTGTAGTCTGTTTTCATGCCCAGTGAGGAGTCCTTTCATGCCCTATGCCAAAGCCAATGGACATAGTGCAGGAAAAGACAAATTACAAATTTGGTCTAACTAGGGAATCCTCATTTAGTTAGTTTTAGCCATTTTCAATACCTTATGCTACTCAAGTGATGCCGATTGTTGAAACAAGAGAGTGTTTGGGCATAGAAGAGAGAGTATTCAGTTTTCTGAACATTTTTTTTTTCTTTTTGCACATGTGAGGAATTATTTGCCAGTGGTAGATGAAATCCATTAAAACGTTACTAAATGACTCACTTCTTCATGACAGTTAAATCTGTCTGTATGTTTCACTGCATTATTTCTCTCTCTATATATATGTATATATTATATATATACACATGTTTTTATAATGTACAACAGTTTGATACCTCTTTCAGCTTATTTACCTCTCCTCTTTGGTTAGCTTTTCCTCTGTCAATTTATTTTAAGATAACCTGCACCTTAAAATTCATTGGTCACATTGATTGGCTTTGCACTGAATATAATGGACGCCAAATGTGTTGTTCTCTGGATACCCAGTTCCCTGAGCTGGTGGAAAGGGATGGGGAGCAGGATGTGGCCTTCACTATCCACGAAGAAATAGTTGGTGACCTGGTACGGCACTTGGACGTGCAGAAGTTGATGGGGCCAGATGGGATCCACCCAAGGGTACTGAGAGAACTGGCAGAGGATCTGGCCAAGCCGCTTACCATCATTTATCAACAGTCGTGGACTGGCGGCTAGCAAACGTGATGCCCATCTACAAGAAGGGCCGGAGGACTGACCCAGGAAACTACAGGCCTGTCAGTTTGACCTCAGTGCCAGGGAAGCTCATGGAGCAGATTGTCTTGAGAGTCATCACGCAGCACTTGCAGGGCAAGCAGGCTATCAGGCCCAGTCAGCATGGGTTTAAGAAAGGCAGGTCCTGCTTGACGAGCCTGATCTCCTTCTATGATAAAGTGATGTGCTGGGTGGATGAGGGAAGGGTTGTGGATGTGGTCTACCTTGACTTCAGCAAGGCATTTGACACCGTCTCCCACAGCATTCTCCTCAAGAAACTGGCTGCTCTTGGCTTGGACTGGCGCACGCTTCGTTGGGTTAGAAACTGGCTGGATAGCCGGGCCCAAAGAGTCGTGGTAAATGGAGTCAAGTCCAGTTGGAGGCCAGTCACGAGTGGTGTTCCCCAGGGATCGGTGCTAGGGCCGGTCCTCTTTAATATCTTCATCGATGATCTGGACGAGGGCATCGAGTGCACCCTCAGTAAGTTTGCAGATGACACCAAGTTAGGTGCATGTGTCGATCTGCTTGAGGGTAGGAAGGCTCTGCAGGAGGATCTGGATAGGCTGCACCGATGGGCTGAGGTCAATTGCATGAAGTTCAACAAGGCCAACTGCCGGGTCCTCCACCTGGGGTGCAATAACCCCAAGCAGAGCTACAGGCTGGGAGATGAGTGGTTGGAGAGCTGCCAGGCAGAGAAGGACCTGGAAGTGATGGTTGGTAGTCGGCTGAATATGAGCCAGTAGCGTACTCAGGTGGCCAAGAAGGCCAACGGCATCCTGGCTTGCATAAGAAACAGTGTGACCAGCAGGGCTAGGGAGGTGATCGTCCCCCTGCACTTGGCTCTGGTGAGGCCACACCTCGAGTACTGTGTTCAGTTTTGGGCTCCTCGCTACAAGAAGAACATCAAGGTGCTTGAGCGAGTCCAGAGAAAGGCGACAAAGCTGGTGAGGGGCCTGGAGAACAAGTCCTACAAGGAGCGGCTGAGGGAGCTGGGCTTGTTCAGCCTGGAGAAAAGGAGGCTCAGGGGCGACCTTATCACTCTCTACAGGTACCTCAAAGGAGGCTGTAGCGAGGTGGGGGTTGGTCTGTTCTCCCATGTGCCTTGTGACAGGACGAGGGGAAATGGGCTTAAGTTGCACCAGGGGAGTTTTAGGTTGGATCTTAGGAAGACCTTCTTTACCGAAAGGGTTGTTAGACATTGGAACGGGCTGCCCAGGGAAGTGGTGGAGTCACCATCCCTGGAAGTCTTTAAAAGACATTTAGATGTAGAGCTTAGGGATATGGTTTAGTGGGGACTGTTAGTGTTAGGTCAGAGGTTGGACTAGATGATCTTGACGTCTCTTCCAACCTAGAAATCCTGTGATTCTGTGTAGACATTCAACACAGTGGATATCAAAACTAAGTTGAGTCAATCCTATTTTTATGATTTTGTGCACAAGTAAAGTGAGGTAATTTTCATGGGATGTATTTCTCTGTAAAATGTTGTTTAGCATACATACCCTTTTTTTTTTTCGAGTTTATATCCTTTGTTTCAGGACTTAATCTGTGTAGAAGAGACTTCCTTTTCAAGAAACTGTCATGAAGAAGACTGCAGAAATACCTTATTTTTATTTCCCCTTCCCTCCCCTCCCTTAATGGCAAAGATAAGTTCTCTAAATCCATGAAAACACTACTCATAAGGAGTCTTGGATTACTATGCCCTTGGAATAGTATATAACTTGAGGAGGACTTGTATAATTCTTAAGTATATAAACCTGCATTATCTTCCTAGAATAACTGAAGCATATGTAGCAGAAAAAAAAAAAAAAATCATTTCTGGTTTTGAAAGCAGTTCTGAATTTAACATGTTTCTCTCTAAGTAAGTATTCTTTGGGTTGGATAGGAGAAATGAACAGTGACTTGCAAATTACCAAAAAATTTAGTGCAAAGATAATCTGAACAATGCAAAGGTGAGTGAGTATATCTCCAATTTTGTCATGACTTTTTTCATAGATAAGCTTTGTGGGTTTGGAATTGCCGATAGAAGAGGCTCCCTTAAGACCTTTAGATATTAATCTTTCTCAAAAATCTAAAGAACTTTACCAATTATTTCTGTACCTGAATTTAAGTTTTAACAGTGGATGAAGTTGGTGAACAATGATTAAAATGTTTTTATCAGTCAAAATTGGTAAATAAAATAGATTGCTTCATTTAAATTTGTAAGTCTGTGATTTTAGCTGAACAGAGATATTTACCTAGGTACGGTAGCCAGCATACATGTATTACAGAGATGGAAGTAAATCAACCTAATTCAAGACTGTCAAGTATACAGCAATGTAATAAAATAAGTGGGTGTCATCTTAAAAGCTTTTGTTCATTCACAGATCTATGGCAGGAAAAGTATAATAAAGGAAAGCTGGCAGCATAAAACAATTTACAGGAGGCTTCAGGTGTTGCAGAACAATTATTATGCTCTTTATCCAGAGCCTGTAAAACGATCTCTTGACAAAACATTACAGATCTGAACATTTTGTCATTCTAGATGTCATATGTACCAAACAAAAAGGAAGATTTTCTGTGTCTAGGGATAATAAATGAAATACGTTTCCCACCCCAAAATTTTGAAACAATTTGAGATTCATAAATCTCTCTCATATACATACATATATATAGATATATATTCTGCATGTCTGTAAATTGAACTTGAGTCATGGAGGGGATCACAATGCAATGCTGGATTTGAGTATGGTGTATTATCAAGCATCATAATTATATGCAACATCACAAAGATGTTCATATTGCATATGGAAATGTGTTGAGTTTTGAAGGCTTTCCATGACTAACCTTTTGAAAGATCCTTTAAAATTCTGAAACTAATGCCAAGGGAATTAATTTAAATGTGAGACAACAACAAATCACTTTTTTTCTAATGGGAGAAATGAAAAGAGGAGAGGGAGATAAGCGTACTAGTGTTCAATAGAAGTAGCCTAGAAAGTCACTGAAGCATATCAAAATGATGAAATTAAACATCTGGAGAGTCAGCCAGTAACCTGAGAGAGGTTGCTGTAGTGAACCACATCAAGACCACCTGTCAATTAGTAAAAGAGCTCAGAGGAAATGAAAAGCAGAATTCATAAGTCAAAAGAAAACTGATAAGAGCAAAGTACACTCAGATTATGATGTATTCAAAAAACGAAAATGTCTTTTGCAATAGATTAACAACCACACTATCCAAATCCCAGGAAATAACTATCAAAATCAAGCCTATTCCCTTAACATCTTCAAAGAAGCAATCACATGAAATATGAGTTGGGTGACAGAATGCACCAGCAAAACAGGTGTATAAAAACTGGTCTATGTACATTGAGAAGGTGTTATAGCAAAGATGCTTTCAGGACTGAAACTTTCAGGTCACTGTGTTATTTTTAAGATCACTCACTGCTGATGAATTATTAAAGTACGAGCCTGCTGTTAATTGTTGCAAAGATTTACAATTAAATTCTTTTGAAGTTATTTTACGCACATTTTTGATGCAAAAGATTAAAGACAACATAAAAAGGAGGAAGTATATTAAGCATTTAATTTAATTCTTTGTACTGAGATGGATAACCTAATGTCAACATAGCTTTCATATACTTTCAGATAGGCTTATTACTTTGAAACTGTATAGCATGTTCAACATGGTATTTAAAGAACATAGAACCTTTTTTTTTTTCTAGATGTCTTACATAATTTTAAATTTTCTCTCCCTGTAGTATCCTTATCACTTCAAATCTCATTTTGTCTTTATTGACATGCGGATGTTAGTTTAATACACTTACTGATCTTATCAGCTGATGTGCCCACTCTAACACTTTTCATTTAAAATTTTGAATAACTGTAGGTAGCTTTATTAAAATACCAATGTTCACAGTGTAGCATTCAGCTACTTGTCATGCTTGGCTAATCTATTTTTCTTTGAGTTATTATCTCCAGATAGTTTGCGGAGCATGTGGTGGTGATGTCTCTCTTTGGAAATTTAAATCATTATCTTCCGAATGTGTTTTAAAGCAGGAGTCTAGAGTTGTTCTGAAATGGGACTCCTCTGTTCCCTTCTGCTCCTCTTTGAAAAGCACCATTCACTGGGTACAGTGACTTGATGAACAAAAGAATTCACTTGTTTATAGAATGTTAGCCAGTCACTCACAACATGCAGAGTAGTTAGCATGCTCACCTGAGAAGAGGAAAAGTCAGTTTAATATAACTATATAGAATTTATATCTACTTTGTGTGTGTTAAGCTTAGAAAATGAGGCCCCTTTCTCAATATGCTTGGCCTAAGCTCCTAAAGTCCAGTCATAGGCCTGCCTCAACCTTATATCTGACCGAAAAAAAAAAGAAAACAAACAAATAAATGTAACTCTTTTTATCCACCCATCTATAACTTATTCTCAAGTCATCTGTGTGCTAGCCCTAATAATAACTCAACTATATACGAGGCTGTGATATAAGCACAACAGAGTAACATGCTAAATGCAGGTCTTGCTGGGTAAACAGCTGTGTGGCTAGGAGGAAGTTGAATCATGGAATTTGCTATACATGAGGTTTTTGCTTCTGTTGAGCACAATGGAAAGCACGGTATTCACTGCCAAGTTCTGTACTTATTCTCTCAGTCCTATAAATTAATAGATGTATTTAAATGACTCACTATGTTAGGCTTTTTGTTGTTGCTGGTACTATGAGTGTATTTCACACATTTACCCTATGTCTCTCTTGTCTTCCAGGATCTTACATGTCAGATACTGAGACCAATATGAGGACAGTTTCTTAGAATCCATCACAACAACATAAAACACCTTGTCCATGAAAAAAAATTTGGAGTGATAAGCTTTGCAAAGAATTGCTGAGAGGTACACAAAAGCTAAAAAGCAGACTTTATAATCAAGGTACTTGTTTTAAAGGGCATGTCTGATGGCAGAGAAAAATCAATACATTTAAATTGACTGTCCATATATACCCTGATACTGCGCACAAGTACATTCAAATACATTTTTGAAAATTTCTAAATTAATATTGCCTTGCTAGATGGAGCATGTTCTAGGGGAGTTGTAGCTGTCAAGGACATCTGTTTTACTCATTAAATGTTGGAACAGGTCTTACATAGTTCAACTTTTTATACTTATCTTTGCTGGTTATACACACTTAAAACAATGGAAATCTTCTGTTTTCATTTAAAAATACATATGTGAACACTACATTAATTAATTTCATTTAATTAAATGTATTTCTGCACTGTTTTTCATAAGGTCACCATGGTTTAAAGCTTCAGGATCTAAAATCCTTCTTGTATCAAAATTGCTTTGGAAATTGCTACCTCAAGAATGCTTTGAAAGTAGATAAATCCTTTTCTACTTCTAAAAGAGAATACACATAAAGCAGACAGAAAGTGAGCAGAAAATTGACGTAATTCAATTTGCTTCTGATTATGTAGTGCTTTTCTGTTATTATTTTATTAACTCTGATGTTGTACAAGAGATTTCAGTAATCCAATTGTATCTCAGGTTTAGCCGCTTTAATGGGTTCCTTGACAAGGATGAGCTCGTATAACTTTCCATCAGCGTATGTTCATTCTTTGTATGAAACTACTCTCAGTATTATGTGAATTAGATATTGCAATGGCTCATTGCTCTTGCTCTCTCAGTGAGTACTTCCATGGATTTCTATTATTTTCTACTTAATAAATGTGCTGCAGATTTCATCTGAAAATCTTAGAGACAAATTTGTCTTGTGAAGTCCAGAGGAATGACTTAGATTCCCCAGCGCGTTTCTGAAATTTCTGCCCAATTTCAGTGTAATGGAGAAAAAATAAATAAATAAATAAAAATCAAACTACAATGAATCTAAACAGACAGCACTTAGGCACTCCTTTTCTCTGTCTAGCACTTTAGTGCTAGGTTGATGTTTTGATCCAGTATCATATCTATGTTTCCCAATACTTATTTATTTATTTATTTATTTTTTCTGTAGATAAATACTAACATATTGAGTCATGTCATCATAATTAAGGGAGTGGAAAAAATTCTTCCATTACCTTCTTATCTGTACTTTCACATCCCTGTGCTGGATTTGAAAGTTAACATTTAATGAAGGTATTTTTTATGCTGTCATATGCAATTTACAGAAAGGAACTCAATAAGAATATTTTTTACTCTTACTGAAGAATTCAGACTAACTGCAAGATGTTGTTCAACAGGCCAACTTCCTTGCTCAAAGCTATTAGATATTACATAAATGCTAGATAAATAAAAATAAAAAAATGCATAAATAATGATATTAAATAAGGACTGATTTTCATTTACAGTTGGAAGCAGAGGTACTAATCTACTAAGTAGATGTTGTACTGGGGATATGCTATGCTGACTTAAAGTAATTTAGATGAATTCAGACTTTCTTTGTCCACCATAAAATTTGCTTTGGGAGTGAAAATTATCTTACTGCAGAGCTGAAAATTTTTTGAAATTTTGGGTAATCACAGCATTCTGTATAGTGAGTGTTCATAGCAGCCCGTGCAGTAACTGGCTGCAAGCAATCTAGCCAAGTACCAACATACATATTCATAACAACATTTTTAATTGTGCATTTACACAGTGTATTTAATATAAAATCACGATTATGACTGTGGAAATGATATTGCAAGTAACAAATAGATAGATATTTGTATTACATATTTGTAGACATTTTGCAGATTTAATAAATTAAACATTTAAAGGCCACTGGATTTATCAGGATTTATCTGCCCTTAATGAAGCTATGATGGCTGTCACCAATCACCTCCTTATTTTCCATGTGTCTTAGCATAGTTTCCAGGATGATCTGGTGTGAAATACAGTGTTATTTATGAAGAAATATAATATTCTGTGCCATCTGAGAACCACTAGAAAGACAGATGAAGAGAAAGTCCTAGCTATAAGGCTGCAGACTGACTGTGTCATGATGAAGAAAGCAACTACAACTGAAGAAAAGACATAGAATCATAGAATGGTTTCTGTTGGAAAGAGTCTTAAAGAACATCTAATTCCAACCACCCTGTCATGGGCAGGGACACCTCCCACTAGACCAGGTTGTTCAAAGTCCTTTTCAACCTGGACTTGGACACCTCCAGTGATGGGACATACACAGCTTCTTTGGGCAACCTGTTCCAATGCCTTACTACCCTCTGAGAAAAGAATGTCTTCTTTACATTTAATCTAAAACTAGATTTATTTATTTTTTTTTTTCTTTTCAGTATAAAACCAATCCCTCTTGTCCTATCGCTACATTCACTGACAAAAAGTCCCTCCCCAGATTTCTTGTAGGCTCCCCTTTAGGTACTAGATGGCTACTATAAGATGTCCCTGGAGCCTTCTCTTCTTCAGGCTGAACATCTCCAGGTCTCTAAGCCTGTCTTCATAAGGGAGGTGTTCCAGCCCTTTGACCATCTTCATGGCCCTCCTCTGAATTCACTATAATGGGGCCATTTTCTTCTTGTGCAGGGGACCACAGAGCTGAACACAGAACTCCAGGTGGGGTCTCACAAGAACAGAGGAGAGGGAAAGAATCAGCCCCCTCGACCTGCTCACCATGTTTCTTTTAATGCATCCCAGAATATGGTTGGCTTTGTGGGCTACAAGCATACATTGTCAGCTCATATTGAGCTTTTCATCAGTCAACACCCACAAGTGCTCGTTACAGTTGCTCTCAATACATTTTCTGCCCAGCCTTTATTTGTGTTTGGGATTGTCCTGACCCTTACGCAGCACCTTGTTGAACCTCATGAGGTTCACACAGGCCCACCTCTAAAGCTTGTCCAGGTCCTTCTTGATGGTATCCCTTCCCTTCAGTGTGTTGAACCGACACAGCTCGGTTCAACAATCTTGCTGAGGGTGCACTCAATCTCATTATCCATGTCACTGATTAGGATGTTAAACAGCTCTGATCCCAATACCAGCCCCTGAGGAACACCACTTGTCACCAATCTCCAGTTGGACACTGAGCTGTTGACTGCAACTCTTTGAGTGCAAAGATCCAGCCAATTCCTTACCCACCAAGTGGTCCATCCATCAAATCCATATCTCTCCAATTTAGAGATGAGGATATCATGGGGGACAGTGTCAAATACTTTTCACAAGTCCAGGTGGATTATGTCAGTTGCTCTCCCCCTATCCTCCTTTGCTGCAACCTTTTTTAGAAGGCCATCAGATTTATCAGGCACAATCTGCCCTTAATGAAGCCATGTTGGCTGTTACCAATCATCTCCTTATTTTCCATGTGTCTTAGCATAGTTTCCAGAATTATCTGCTCCATGATCTAGCTGGGCACAGAGGTGAGACCAGCTGGCCTGTAAATCCCTGGTCTTTCATTTTTTCCCTTTTTAAAAATGGAGGTTATGTTTCTTCTCTTTCAGTCAATGGGAACTTTACCAGACTGCCATGACTTCTCAATTATGATGCAGAGAGGCTAAGCAACTACGTCCACCAGTTCCTTCAGGACTCACAGATACATCTAATTGGATCCCATGGACTTGTGAACCTCCAGGTTCCTTAGATGGTCTCAAAACTGGAGAAAAAATGGAGAATCCTACAACAGGTATTTTTTTATTCTCCAAGTACCCGTCTTTTCCTTCTTGATCTTGGGCTATATGGCTAGAGCTCTTTCCAATGAAGACTGAGACAAAAAAATCATTGAGCACTTCAGCCTTCTCCATTACTCATTTTTTTTTAATTATTATTTCAAATGCTCAGGTTCTTCTTCAGCTCCTGTGTGCCTTTAACGGATGTTTGACATATGTATTGCTATCAATGTGTTTGCATATTCTCAAAATCAGGGCTGTAGGCAATTTTCTCAGGTACTAGCATAGCATGTACCTAATTTGAAACATAAAATTGAGCTGCAGTTCCATACTGATCCTGCCATAGTCTTGGTGCAGACACAAGCAAAGAACTACTGAAATTAGTAGGAGTATTTCTCCTTACTTTGATAGGCCTTGGATTAAACTGATGATATTTGTAAATAATTCTGCAGTTCTCCCATATAAACTGAAAGCCATTTGCTCCTCAAATGACCTCAAAATCACTCTCCCACATCAGAAACATGTTAACTGCTCTTTGGGTACACCATTTCCTTACACTACCTATTGCTTATGCCTGATCATATATGTTTCTATTAAAACTGGCAATCTTTTATAAGAAAAGGAAAATACGTAGAGGGCCAGTTATTTGTTAACAAAATATCTGGCAAGGGATGCTGGACTTGTCTAGTTGTTGAAAAGGGGTTTCTTTATGATACTCTATTCTGATGAGAAAATATTTTTCTTCTTGGAAGCATAAGAAAAACAGAATATCTGTGGGCCCATTTTTGTGTCTGCAGTTTCTGGTTCTAGTTCAAATGGTTGAAGAGCTTGGGGGCTTCATTTTGAGAATTTGCTTTTGCTCTCTGTGGGTCAGACATATCGACTTCCTGATGATTCTGACAACAGTATCATATTTATGCTGGTGAACATACAATTTTTGCAAGTTACTATTATGAAACAGGAATATTTCTGAGATAACTAGGAATACAATGTTCAAAGATGGGTGAATACATGGAAGTTATAACTGAATTAGCACTTGTGTGAAACTTTACATATGCACACCCACATGGCTTTAGGCTTAGTATAAAAGTACGCTGCCTGCAAATTACATCTTTTATACATCAAATACATGTACATCAAATTTCATAGCACATTAGGCACTTTGAAATCTACATCTCAGTTGGCTCACATATCTGAAAGTCTTTGTGCCAGTGTTAAATGTACAAGGTTCATTTGATCATATTCACAAGCAATACAAAACACAATACAGACATACATACCATCAGTACATAGGTCCATATGTACTATCAACTTAGATCCAAAATCTGATATGAAAACAATATCTATTTAAACAATGAGTATATAAACTAGTATTTTTTAAATAATTCATGGTCTCCCAGTAGTCAGTTGCTTAGTGAATGCTGGTTGAAAGTAGTGCAATAATTATAGTAGAAGTTAATCTTGTGAAAAGCTAAGACAAAATAAAGTGAGGGTAATTAAAGGAGTATGTCAACTGTGTAGCAGTAAAGACTCCTTCCAACTCCACAGTCAAGCTTTCTCATCTAGAAGAGATTTAATCCTTACATGTCTCTAACATGTAGTTGCTAATGTAGGAAGGATCTCAAGTACTGTAGCAGTGCAGTCTACATGTTAATCTTCATACCTGTTATACACTCTATGGGTGCATTACTTGGATGGAAATGTTCGTCACTGAGCAAACAGACTTCTGTTTCAAGGTGAGGAACCCTGGGCAACTTTAAATTTCACAGGTATTGCTCAATTCACTTAAACAAATTAAAAAATAATTATTTTTAAAAAAATCTTTCCTGTTTAAAAAGAAAAACAAGTGTATTGCAGAAATGCCCAGGATTTTGAGTTTTAAAACAGATAAGAACAGAAACACACACACAAAAAATAGTTTAGCATTCCCTGAAACCAAGTTAATTACTAACATATTTGCACATGGATAAATCCAATCATATGTAGAACAGAAAGAACCTGATAACTGATAATCCAAGAGTTGATGGTGGTGATTCAACAACAAAAAGTTTCTGAAAAAGGTCTCTATACATTTTGGAACATACCATGCAAATAAAGTTCCAGTCATTTAGTCATTTCTTCTGTAACTGTATTAGAGGAAAACAGACAAATCTATAACTGTGTCTTCATTTGCATCAGAAACTTTTCATGTTTTACCACTGGAAAAATGGAAGAGATTACTTGTTTTTTGTTGTTGTTGTTGTTGTTTTAATTTTTATTTTTATTTAATTTTTATTTTTTTTAATTTTATTTTCATATAAGTTGAAACTCTGGAAGACTGCAGATCAAAGTGAATGAAGACATTACAATGCTGACAAACCACTATAACTGAGCATCCTGACTTTAATACAGGGAGACCCTCAAAAGTAATCATGATAATTCAACACACTGTTAAATGTACTGCTCTGTTTGTAGAAAACACTCATTAGGGTTCTTTTCCCAGTATTGGAAAAATTCATTTCAGAAATCAATATCTTTCAGTGTACCCTTCTAAATTCTCTAGAATTTTGTTTGTTATGTTTTAATCAAGCTCTTGCTCATCAAGTTTTTTTGTTTGTTTGTTTTTTGTTTTGTTTTAAATTATTTTCATTTTTTTTAATTAAAAAAAAAAAAGGCAGTATTGTTCTTTATCATCTCTTTCATTTGTTCTGCCTTTTCAACACACGTGGAAATAATTATATTTTTTTTCAGTCAATCAATAAAAAAGATATATATTTTTTGTCTTTTTTCTTAATAGGTGAATATCTAGCTTGAATCATTAGCATAAATCAACATTCAATATTTCTGAAGCATAACAGAAACCTACAGTAGGGCAGACCTGCAGTTTAGCATGTTTTGACTGCAATGGTGACAGAGATTTTATGGATACTTTTCACCAAAAGATTTTCTTACCACAAGACAGTTCCCAAAACTACAACTGGAAAAATGTGAGATGAATCCTCCTGTATCCTACAAGCTGAAGAGAGAAAACAAAACAAAACAAAACAAAAACAAACAAACAAAAACACTTCTATGGCACACACAGAACCATATGATACAGATTAACACTCACCTAAAATTTATATATGACGACTCTGGTAAGATTCAAATGCCCTCACTACTCTCCCATTTCTACTTCTGTCCAGTAGAAATCTAAATAGGTAGATTTTCATGTGAAATGAGGCAGTACTTTGAAGGAACCAACCACCAAAATCAGGAATTCATATATCTCTCAAATATAAATTTCAGTTTAACCAGTAGACAATTTCTAGATTCAACCATGATTTTACTTTTAATTTAATTTAATTTTATATTATTTTATTTTTCCTCATATGAACACTTTCTAAATTAGGATTAGTGCAAAGTGTTGTACTTCCAGCAAGTCTATTCCAAATTCAATTGTAGAAAGAAACTGGATAAAACACACAAAAAGTTATGTTAAGAATCTAACTGGCAGTTTATTTGAGCATCAAAGACATAAAACAAAAGTTTACATTAGCCTAAACATCCATAAATCCTATAACTGAGCAGCTGAAATGCGATAGACTTAGAAATAGCTATATTTTACAGAAACTTGAAACAACTGTGTATAGTAAAACACTTGTAGCAACATATTACCTTCCTTTTGTTGTTTTTTCTTTGCAGATTGATTTATGCTAAAGACATTTTCTTCCTCTGGAGATCACAGAAGACATTCTTAGAAGGTCTATTCTGAGGGGAAAAAAAGAAGGGGGGTGGGAAGCAAAAAACAATCAGGTAGCTTAGTGTTGTGTCAGAAATCTCATTGAGTCCCAACACATGCAGGCTACATGGCTTTTCTCCAGGCCTGGAAGATGCTATCTTTAAAAGATGAGATGACAAATGTTTATTGACCATAGAGACATTTTCCAGGGCACAATTCTTACCTCTGAACAGGTCAGAATCAAATTTAATGTGCTGTCTTTAGATTTTCTGTATGAATATATCTGCAAGAGAGACATTTCCTAGACAGCTGCAAAAAAAAAGAAAGTGCATCCACAGGGATGGTATTAATTAAAAAACAAAAACAAAAACAAATCAAAAAAAACACACTTGTGAAGAAACTTAATCTGAATAGACAATCTGTATAAATTTCTTAGTGATAAAAAATTGTAAATATGTATTCTACATGTAATATTCTGCTCTTAAAATTCTAATATATTTAAGGGTAATCAATAAAAGAAAGCACAGGAATAAACCTTTTTAAAAAATGCAACACTTTTTTTCTGCATAGATTTTGCTTCTTTTCTTCTTATTATTTATTTATTTATCTATTTATTTATTTATTTATATTTCATGCTGAACAAAATGAATTAAGAATCACATTAAAATACTCTGGATTTGATTATGGCTCACCCCCACTAAGACATTGTTTATACAACTGTCATTACATACACTAATTTAGATTAACTTATTTACATTTTCTTATTCTCAGGCTGACTTACAGATTGTGTATTTATTGCTGCACTGTACTTTCTAGGAGGCTGTATACAGAAAAGATGTAGAAAAGTTTTGAGACCCCAAACACACAGTCTCCAGTGGTGTGTGTGCAAGTCTTAATTTTAATATTTAAATCTTAAATATTAAGTTTAATAGTTTTTAATTTATATAACCATAAAATGATAGAATATTTTGGTCTAGAAGAGACTTTAAAGATAATCTACTTCCAACCCCCTTCCCACTAGAGACACCTCCCACTAGACCAGGTAGCCCAAAGCCCCACCCAACCTAGCCTTGAACACTTCCAGAGATGGGGCATCTGAAACTATTCTGGGCAACCTGTTCCAATGCCTTACCACCATCTAAGTAAAGAATGTCTCCTTTACTTCTAATCTAAATCTAAACTTTTTTATATAAAAACCATTCCCCCTTTCCATAACACTATACTCCCTGACAACGAATCCCTCCCCAGCTTTCTTGTAGGCACCCTCTTTAGGTACTGGATGGCTGCTGTGCCCTACAGGGTTGTTGAAGGTGGGTGGTTGAGGGTGGGTGGTCCATGAGGACCAGAGCTTGTGAACATGAGGTTGCCTCTGTCTGTTCATCTGCTTGGTCTTCCTGATCTGGTGGCCTATAGGGGACCCCTCATTACAGTGTCACCTGTCCTTGCTTCCCCTTTAATACTTTCTCTGTCAGCTCCTCATCCATCCCAGGCAGAGCTCCATACACCCCAGATACTCACTGACATAGTGGGTGACACCACCTCCTCATCACTCCTACCTGTCCTTCCTAAAGAGCCTGTATCCTTCCATTCCAACACTCCAGTTTGGGGAGCCATCCCACCATGTTTTTGTAATGCAAATTAGGTAAGCACACCCTGCATATCTAACTCCTCTTGTTTATTCTCCATGACACACTTTTGCATAAAGACATTTATGTTGGGTCCCTGATGATGCTGACTTAAATATAATAGTTTATAACACTTTGAAGATACAGCACTGTGAACCAGTAAACAATACTTATGAAAAACCAAACTTCAAACAATGATGCTAAAAATTATAAGGTATATCTATAAAATGTGGTACCTGATCATATTTTAAAGGACATTCTGGAGTAGAGCATCTGTCTGGGATTTTAATGCTCTGCTGGGTACCAGCAGACTGTCAGAACTGAATACGAATATTTATTTTTAAGCACACTTGTGTCCTAATAAGCCTAGAAACAAAGAAAGATGAGGGAAATCAAATGATAAATGCGAACATTCAAGGTATAGTTTTTTTGTTTTGTTTTGTTTTGTTTTTTAAGTTGTAAACAAAACCCCTTGTTGTAAGATTGCACAGAGGTAGTTGTGCATTTTATTAAAATATTGTCTTATTTCTTTCAGAAAATGTTGAGAAACAATGACTTAGAGATGCACAAAATATATTCAGATCAATCAATCATAAAAATACTTTCAGTTTAGGTGTTTGGATTTTATAACAAATTCTTGCTGGCTGAGGGAAATTATGTTAGTGACATATTTTTAATTAATATGGGAGATAAAATATACAATTTTTTAGTAAGAAGTTATATCAAATCACTGTTGTCCAACAGAAATTTATTAATTTCTGATCATGTAAAGATTCCTGATGGAGTAATTGGAAAAAAAAAATCTTAAAAAAAAAAAATAAACAACCATCAGGCTTTTATCTTTTACAGTTTAAAAACTTCTTGTACAAATTTACATTGATTTTCTTTATGATTTATCTCTTTATTTAAAAAAGTTTGTTTTGACCAAGGAGTCATAACATTCTAACGAATAAGACTTGACCGGAGAAAGTTTAAAATTAAATTTTTATTGTATTGGAACTTTGTGCTTTATTCACATTTTTTTTTCAGATAGTACATGTGAAATCATCAATGTACTTTAGTACGTTTTATTTCAGTTAAAGTTACAAGCTCTTCTGCTTTTCTTTGTAAGAACAGAACAAGTTAATGAATCCTGTGATTACTCAGAGTATTTATCTGTTGTTGTCACATCTGTATATAAGTTTCATTGTCTCTGATAATACTCTGATAGTACTTTATCTGGCAAGGTGCCTACTTTTATGTGGAATTCTAACTAATGTATTGTCATTCTTCACTAAACCCTAGCTTTGCTTAAACTGCAAGCAGACATTAAGAACAAAATGAGACCACAGAAAGACAAAACAGAGTAAAGCAAAACAGATCAAAGTAAAAGAAAGCAATGCCAAACCAAAATAAAATAAAATACAAGTTAAAATTTTTAATTTGACTTTTTAATTTTTTGTTCATGAAACTTTCATCTTCCAGACATTGTAAGTTTTCCTTAATATCCTTGAACACATATTCATAGGCCAACTCGGGCAAAATAATCATTAAAAAGCAAAGCAAAACAAAACAAAACAAAACAACAACAACAAAAGTGACTTTCCTGTACTTTTCTGGTTTTGAAATTAATTCTGCAATTCATATGTATCATTCTGATCTTGCTGCAGTGATTTCTGAAGATAAGCAACTTACTGAAATTTTCTGCCAATACTATACAAAATACTATACTACCAAAACAATACTTTGAAAAAATATCTTATTTGAGTTTTGAAATATTGTTGGCATTCCTACAGTTGTTTCAGGAGATCAAACTGAAATGATATTAGGAGGAATATTTCAGATGAATGTCTATAAAATCTTATTCTTACTTTAAATGGCTTTAGTTATCTATCTATCTATTTATTTATTTATTTTTGGTCTGTGCAGTTGGCAAGAGTCCTGTTTTCTACTTGCTCAGTATACCACACAAACAGTTTTTGTTGTTTTAGTTTTCCTGTTCATTATTCATATTTTGAGACCAAACAGTGATAAACTGTGTGGAAGTGAAGGGAATCAATCCAGTATCTGAATAAATTTCCATATCAAAGAAATGGAGTGGTGGAGTCACCATCCCTGGAGGTCTTTAAAAGACGTTTAGATGTAGAGCTTAGGGATATGGTTTAGTGGGGACTGTTAGTGTTAGCTTAGAGGTTGGACTCGATGATCTTGAGGTCTCTTCCAACCTAGAAATTCTGTGTGATTCTGTGATTCTGTAAATATATAATGATTTGGAAGAAGTGTCAGAATAGACTAGGAACTGGTATATGCTCTCAGTGAGATGATGTAGTAAAATGGAGTCTCTTGGATGCATAAACTGGCATAAGGTGAGGCCAGGATAATGCAATGAAATGCAGTACCTTCAGTATTTTTTTATCTTTTTTTTTTTTTTTTTTTTGTTACAAGTCTGATGTTCATATTTTAAAAGAGATATTAAAAGTTTGAGGAAAAAATAATTTACTAATTATTTAATATTTTTATTCTACAGTCAGAGATTTAATGCAGCCAAATAATGAGCTTGTTTTATCGTTTTATCACCATAAGAAATTAGAAAATGATTTGTGCATAGTATATACATACTTTCTAAAGATTAAAAAAAAAAAAAAATTACTAAAAAAAAAAAGTACTTCAGGTTTTATTAGTTTAGTGGAAGAAAAATTAGACTTTTGAAGCTGAAACCATATACAGGACTGTTATGAAAAAGAAGACACCCTAAAATGTGAGATATTGCCTTTTGGAACAGATTACGGAACAAGGTAGTTGATGTTCCACCTCCGATGGCTTTAAATCAAGATGAAATGCCTTTCCGCATGAGATCCTTTCAGTAAACACAAGTTACGTTTCAGTGAAAGACAAGCTATTGGTCTCAAAAAGATTTAATGAGATGAAATGGAATAACCTGTGATAGCAAGGCACAATCTAATAGTTTGCTGGCCTTAAACACCATTATTTTATGAAGAAAAAAAAAAAAAGTATCTTAGGTACTTTTATGAAATACATTTATTATGGGTATTTTTGTTGCAGTTCCTATTTTCACCCATTCTATACTCATTCACCCATACTTGCATTCTTATAAGTAAATTAACTCAGCAGACCAGTGAAGTTAAAGTTGTGCTATGTAATATTTATTTTACATGAATATTTTATTTCAGTTCAGTAATTTGGGGAAAGAAAATCTTAGACTGTTGTATGTCTTCTTTACTTTTAACTTGTTTTACTATTTCTGTGCAGTTATAGTAGCTAAAATTGTATAATAAGAAAAATATCATAGTGAAACCTTTAACTTAAGTCAAACTCAAAAAGGTAAAAAACATATAGCGTTCCAGTTCTTTTTGTTCTGTTTATTTGGTAATATATGAGCTTTTCACCTTATTGTTATGAAATACAATTTGTGGATGAAAAAAATCTATATTGTCACCAGTGATGAAACATATCTGAAAATCGTCTTTTATCTAAATAGTTATTCCTAGCTTTTTAATCCTCATTTACTTTTTCTTTATCTTTCTTCTATATTGGATAAAATATGATTCAATTCACCGTACTAGATGATTTGGCTACTACATTGTCATTGAACAACATTGAACATACAGTATATAAAATATCTGTAAAAAAACATGTTATCAACAGTTGCTTTTGATATATCATTGCCTAAATTGTCCTAACACATCCATGCATATGACTGCAGTGGCTGATGTGTATTTTAACCCAACCCATAATATTTGTTTCATAAATGCATATATTGGTTTATATATCAGATATTTTTATTTCTGACTAAGGGAATTATACAGAAAAAGTTTCAGGAAGAAAGCCAAGGAAGGAGACAAATGCAGAGCTAAGGCTCTTTCAAAAAAAAAAAAAAAAATTGTTAAAACTAGGAACAGATAAATGCCCCTGTCCAACTCTAAGTAAGCAGTGAAGGTTTCACAGCTCCATTTCTGATCGAAGGTGATTCTCTCCTCTTTTTGGGAAAGAATGTGGAGTCTGCAATCCTAAGCTGTTTGGCTGAGGGCAAGCTTCTGAATGCTGATGGGATATTGATGCTGATTAATTGGTTAGGAGGGTCCTGTGGCTGAGAGATTTATTCTAAGAGATTTCATATCACACACAGAGGGAAAGAAGAAAATGGTAATTTTTTTTCCATAGACAAGAAAATAGGGGAGGGCCTGAGCTCCTTTGGACTAGTCTCTCAAGATTCAAGAAGTATTTCAGACTGATAGTGTCTTATCGTTTTCTGTGCTGGGGCAGTCTACTACATCTGAAAGTGATTCAGTTTTGTGGTATCACAACTCAGTGTACTCTCCCTAGTGTTTTTTTTTGTTTTGTTTTGTTTTGTTTTGTTTTGTTTTGTTTTTCTCCCTCATAACCATATTTCTGTCTACATAGAAAAGGTCCTGCATTTTAACTTGGAACTTACACTTGATGTTTCTGTTTTCATAGAAAGCCCACTGTGGTGAAAGCATCCAAGGCGTGAGAAGTGTCTGCCTTATTGTCTAGTTTGAATGCAGATTACTGTCTACAAGAGTCTTTCCATTTTTATTTTGCCCACGTTTTCTGTTGGCTTTCTCTCCTCTAAATCATAACAAATGCTGATGTCTCTGGTCCTTTACTCATACCCTAGCCACCGTCAATCAATCATAGCAGTTAAGAAAACAGTCAGTAGATACACTTAAGCCTTGTCACTGGCTGCTGCTTAATCAAGCAAACCAGAATGAGAGCAATCTCTTGACTCCTTTCCCTGCTGTGGCCATGACACTGTTTCTTTGCCCATCAATAGCATGCTTTCCAAAAGAACAGCAGTGCCAATTCTGATAACTAACCCATGGAAACAAAATTATACTAAATAACTCTAAAGCCAAAGCTCTTTTACTATTTTTTTTTCTGTTTAATCAATAAAAGTCAGAAAACATGTTACAGAAAAAAAAAAAAAAAAAAAAAAACAAATTAATAAAATAATATTTTTGTTATTAATAATTTATTAATAAAAATAATAATAGAATAACAAAAAGTAGGTGAACTGTGCAGCTAAGCACATCAGAAAGAACTTCAGGAAAGATATTGATGTGAAAAACACTTTGGCAGACATCTTCCATCTTCTGAAAGACTGCAAGAACTGTTTTGGTGTGAAGCTGTATGCACCCTGTTTCTTGGCTTTCTATTTCCACAGGACTGATGGCAGTGGAGATTACTGTCTCTGAGTGTGAGTCTGTGTATTTACTTAGTGAAAAATGTTCCCTTTAGTCTACCTAAAACATTTTACCAAAGCTGGACTCCATGGAAACTTGGCCATAGAAAAGAATGTAAAGAGAAATCTGAAATTCTCTGCATGAAGTAGTAGTAGTAGTGGTTGCAGAAAGTGTGCAAACCAGATTTGGAAAGACTTTAGAGGAGATAAAGTACATTCATCTAACAGACCTCATAAAAAAAAAAATAATAATTGAAATTACTTGATTTTTATTTATTTATTTATTTATTAATAGGTCTTTTATGCTTCTGTAGTCAAGAAATCAATGTATTTTGGAGAGGGCAGGGCTGAAATCCATCATGAAAAAATATTTAATTGAAGGTTATTTTCAAGCAAACAAGCAAACAAATATGCAAATTAAAAACAGATAATTAACTCCAACTGAAGTTTGTAAATATTTGAAATTATATGAGTCAAAATCTCTACCATTAAGTAACTAATGATTAAAGGAACAGTGATAAGAAATCACCAATATCTCAGTTTTCATAGTAACTAGACTTTGGGTTAACTGAGTGAACAAAAGGATATATATATATATACACAATATATATATATATATTGTATATATAATGTTATATATATTATAACACGCATATAATATAATGTAATGTAATGTAATGTATCTAATATATGCATGTTATATATTATATATAATACATACATGTTTTCTTATGTTTATATCTTGTATGTATAATATATATATTGTATATGTATAGATATAAAATGTATATGTATATGTCTAAAATGATAAAATTAATATATATATATATATATATAAAATATATTTTCTAATAACATTGGTTAAAATCTCTTTGCCTGGCATAACTCTGCTTGATCTACAATTTACCTCAGTCGAGTGACTTTGTGTGGGTATTCAATATATTAATAATAATAATAATTTAACAATACATAATAAAATAATTAATATTTGATTAATAATGGGACATTCAGAGAGCATTTGTTTTTCCTTTTCAGTGTTCTCATATTCTGCTTAAGCTTTCATCAATATATTTTGTACTTATTCCAAAGTCTAAGAAACCCACAGGAGAGAAAATAAGTCAAAGGAAACCATAGGCAAGCCTACCAGTCGCAATGTTGACCTGCTGATAGGAGATGAAAGTTATATCTCCAGGACCTCTTCATTATAGCAACTAAATAAGCAACTAAATGTAGCAACTAAGGACCTTCAAAACAGCTATAGATCAAGACTGACTTTGGCAGCTGAGTAATATCGCTGAGTAAGTGGCCCACAGTTTTAATTTTATAACCATTGAAAAAAATATATTATTTGAATGTTATGAAGTGAAAGCTTTTATATTTTATAACATGATTTTAATAATAGCATAGTAATAAAAAAGAGGGTTTCAAAAGCCATAAACCATTATAAAAGTGTGTAGGAAACACTATAAATCTTGTTATCATTGACTGTACTTTGAGCTTGGAAGGTAAACAATATTGCTGTGTATTCATTTTCTTTTTTCTTGATGTATTTAATATATTAAATAATATTATTTCATTTAAACACAGATATGATAATACCTAAAATCACCCATAAATGCCTAATGGTATATAGGCATTACCATGTGTCCTCTTCTTAAAGAACTTATTTTATGGAATTTTTGTTTTTGCTGGTGCAATAGTCACTCAAATGGAATTAACCTGCAAATGATAACCACAGACTAGATCATTTTAAATCACATGTTACTTGTCAGTTTTCTTTTGAATCTAAAATACAAATAAATGTCCTGTGAGCTCCTTATTTACTCCTTTTTAGACTTGCTCGTGTACTGTCCACTTAAGGAAGCTACAAGATAACATACAATTTCCTTGGAGCACAAATTATAACTTTTTGAAGTAAGAAGATATTTATTTGGACATTTTTCTTGGTGTCTAAGGAGCTGGATACTGTAGTGGATAGGTTCTGTCCTTTTATCTTTAAACTGTCTAAAGTCCATTATGTAAAGATAAATGTGACATGAGATAGAATTCAGTTGAGGTATTTCTAATGCACCTATCACTATGTTATCTAATTAATGTCTAGCAGTGCAGAAGTGCACATTTCTAATTACCAGGCGTCTAAGAACTAGGACCAGGTATGGTCTTAATGCAACCATTATGCGTTTAACAAGACTAGTAAGTAATTGAAACCTTTTAATCAAAATCTAACACATTTTAGGGTTGCAGTACATCTGTTTTTAAATGCATCTTCATGATGACCTGTCTGAGGCTGACTCCAAAATTTGAAGGTGTCTCAACTATTTAAAACACCACAGCTCAGCTCTGTTATAATTTTGTTTCTGGTGTATACCTGTGCATTTCAAAGAACTATTTTATGACTATTATTTACTGGCTGTATGTGTGGGAACATTCTCGTTTTCAAAGCTACTAAGTTACTGCACCTTAGATGAGTGGGACAGAAACTGTGTCCTTACACAGAACTTTTTTTTTTTTTTTTTTTTTTGGGTGGGGGAACATTGTGCTATGTGAGAAGGAATTCCTCATGCTTTCTCCTTTCCCTAGGTTTAGCCTCAGATTCTCATTTATACCACCACCATAGTGCTATGGAAGAAAATGACTTTTTCTTTTACACCAGAGACACACAGTCATAGTCATCTTAATTCCAAATGTGTATTTATTGTATATATTTGTATATATTTTAAAAACTGTAGCTGACAGGTTTTAGCTCCTTGCAGAAACTGGCTATATTTGTTTTTTATGTATCTATCTTCAATGCAAGTTGACTTTATGAACAGTAAATGTTTCTAGAATTTTTGAGTTTATGTAGTTATTTTGCCTTGTAAAAATCCTAACAATAACTGACATAGGTGACACTCTGTAAATCTAAGACAGAGAAAAGGCATTTCCTTTATGAGTTTGGGAGAATGTTACAAAAAGAAATTCCCTTAAATTGTTAAGGTAACCTTTTAGTAAAGATAAAACATGATAATAAATAAAACATAATCTAAAAGTCATAAGTTGTCAGCAGTTAAGTAAATTATTTATTGGTCTAATTATTATTTAGGTGATAGCATACCTTAACTATAATAATTGTCATTGTGACAGTGCTAGAAGTGTAGTAGAAGACTTCAACGTTCTAAAGAAATTGCTTTTAATTAACTAGAAAATCACATATTCATGCAGAAAACTTGCTTTCCATTGTTAGCAATGGACAACATCAATTTTCTCACATTTCTTGCTACTGTTATTCAACACAAAATCTAAATACACCATCTTTGTGTGTGTGTGTGCGCTTGCGTAGTATCGGCCATATTCATGTATATCATAGAGTAATATAGAGTAATATTGCTGTTTAATGCTCTTGCACATAGCAAATATGGTTGAAAAATGAAAGAAAATATTTGATTATTTGACTAGATTCCAAATAGCTGGTGTTGTTTTTTTTTGGCAGTATCTCTTTATAATTAAGGGATTTTCATTCACACAGTGTTTGAGGAAGGCTAGTTTTTCACATACTTTTAATGTTCATATCTGAATAAGTCTATTGTCTGATTTGTTTTCATTTGTTGACCTTTTTTTTTTTTTTTTCTGCCAAAATCATTGTAGAAGAAAATCTAAACAATGTGCTTTACATGTGGAATGATATCTGGCAGCAACAAAACATGTTGATAAAAGAATATGCTGAATTTCTCCTTTCATAGGAATTCTAAGTAGAAACACCTTTCAATATTCTCAGCACTTTCCAGGAATATTTTCAGTCACAATTTTTATAGGAAATCTGTCAACGAAAAACTTCTAGAATTATTTGTTGAAATGAGAGAAGATTTGAGTTACTTAGTCTAAGTAACATAGTCTAAAAATAAACTGAGTCACTTAGTACACACACACAAAAATAATTCTTAATAATGAAAAACAGAGTTGGAGAAATGATGGTGTTTGTGGGAGACAGATATAAGGAGAAGGAAGTCTGATTTCCACATATTAAGACATTAATTCATATTTCATATTTAAATAGAATCTAATCCTATTGTAAGTACTCTCAATATTACATCTGGGATATCATCTAAGGGTGTCCCTATAATAAACTGTTTCTAGTTCTTTCCTAAAAATATTTTTTTCTAGTGAGTATGAACAAAGCGAGGAGTTTGAGCAGAGATTAACATGTTTTCCAAGTTAACTGAATTTCTTAGATTTTGAAACTTAGACCCAGATGAGATATATGTTATATTATTTTCCTGTTGTTGTTGTTTTAATCATAATATGCTGTATATATTTATTACAATGTTGTTCTTGTTGTTTTTTCCTAATGGTTAGGATCCAAGAAATTTTCACACAGAAAGTCTGAAAAAAACTTATGGGAACATATATTTTTATGTATATATTTTATATCATAGACAAATTGCTGGTCTTCTTAAAGAATATATTATCGTCTCAAAGAATAGTTATGTATTTGTCACCATCTTCCATTGTCAATCATATTAAAGTGTTCCATTGAGGCTCATTGAACATGAACTCTTCATGAAATGAAGCATTGCAGCTGTGTAGTTTGAAAAAAAAAATATTACCACCCTAGCAGATGGAACATCAGTAATTTACTACTAACAGCTCAACTGGTTTTACAAAGTTTCTGCCTTTAACATTATGTACCTTCATTGTGTGCAATTTACATCTGATGAGTATAGTTTCAAAGGCTGGCAGCTATCAGTAACCAATATCTCTCTATCATTGGAGCCACCTTTTAACACTGTCCCAAGATTAGGTGATCAGGAAGACTCAGATTATGCAACACACCTGTAAAATGAGGTTTCTTATGCAACTCTAAACTATGATTAGGTAGATAAAGGTCATTGCAGACCACCTGGACACCACATTGTTATCCTGTCAACTTGCCAGGCTGGGAGGACAGATGAAGACAAATAGTGTATTGCTGAGACCCCTTTGCCCAAGCACAGTTGAATGAAATGTTAGGGTCATTATTAAAGTACAGCAGTTGCTAACTTGTCATATGCACATCGGTTACTACAACCGTTTGAATTATGATTAATATCACCATATTTTTTGTAAAAGCTGTTAAAAGTTGTCTTTCATTGTATAGCAGCATTTTAGGGAACTCAATAATTTTGCTTAGTTTGTTCTGCTTTTTTTTTTAATTTCATTTTTAATAAACATATCTTTACCTATTGAAGCACTGATCTTTAACAGAGCTGTTATACTGTAATTAACTGTGCATACTGCTGTCATTGTAGTAATGCATAGTCTCTGAAAAGAAGAGCATCATATTTTAATTGCTCATTCGTGCTTATTTATTGAACACTTTGGAATGAATAAGTACGTATGTGTATATCTGTATATGTATATAGCACAAAATATACATAACTCTGTATGTCTTCAAAAATCCTGTTTTTAAATTTATTTCTTGAAGTAATCTGAAGAATATTTAACATGTAAATATTGTATAGATATAGACAGAATGCTGAAAATTCTTGCTGAATTTTTCTTCCCACATGTATTTTTGTGTTTTAAGTCATTAATAAAGTTATTTTATTAATATATTTATCAGGATCAAAATAATGTATAGACTTATAGAAGGTAAAACAGCATTTTTACAAGTATGAGAAGCATCTGGTATATCTAATTTAGGCACTTGGACTTTTAAAGGACAGATGAAGTAGTTCTGAAGTCATTGGTAAGTTCCAAGCAGTCAATGGAAAAAGAAAGGTGTGTCTGAAGGTCTCTAGGGAGACTTTCTGAGCCCAAAAGTCCTCAATGTCTTTCTTTTCCTCAAAAGTCAAATGTGGACTTTTTAGTGTTGTTTTTTTTTTGTTTGTTTGTTTGTTTGTTTTTTTGTTTTGTTTTGTTTTTGTTGTTGTTGTTGTTGTTTGTTTTTTTGTTTTATTTTATTTATTTTTTTTATTTTTTTCAGTGTGTGCTTTAGCTTATCTACAGGTAATGCCAATTTGCTTTGATTCACACTGGCTATGACCTTACATTTCAACAGTTCTCTTGATAACAGGAAGATGTAACTGTAGACTACTTATTAGTCTGAGAAAGAATATCAGTGGGGTCCAATCTGGCACTACCTAACTTCTGCTGGTAAAATTTTCATTCAATAGAAATCAACACAGAAGTTCTACTTGAATGAGGAACTAGGTTTTAGCATTTAGCTAATGATTTTGTCTTTCATATATTTGCAGAATATAACAGAGAATGTTAAACTACATGTGAGGGTTTTAAAAAATCATAGCATCTTCTGATGGTTCCTTGGTTATCAGGGTTTTGAAAATAGTACTCCAGTTATTTTTGTCATAATCAGAAAAACTATACAGAATGAAAGACATGATAATGTTAATAAAATATTTAGATAAATATTTTGAAGAGATTTCCAGGAAAATAAAAGTGTAATGCTAGTTTATGAAGACATTAAAAAAAAAAAAGTCTCCCCAAAAATGTGAAAAACAACAATTGAAACCAAATTAAAGATTAAAAAGTGTAAGAGTTGAATATCAAACTTGAAATCCATCTGTCTCATATTCTTTCACTAGTTGTTCTAGAGAAAAGATTGCATTACTGGGAAAGAACCAAAAAAAGGAAAAAAAAAATATCAATCAATCAAAGAAAAAAACATCAATAGCAGCAACAAAGAAGTACATACCCTTTCCCTGCCCTTTGGGGAGTAATGTGAATTTTGACTTCTTAATGTATCAGTTTGTATTCTGAGAAACTAAATGAAAGTCTATTCAATGCAATGCAAATATGTCAACATGGCATCAATTCCTAAACAAAGAGAAACATGATTTTGGAAAGTGAATTGCCTGGTATTAGGTGCTCTCTGAAATGGGGACCAATGTTTTCCAAGAAACTGTTTTTAACAGGCAGAGCCTGTTGTAGCCATGTGTCAGATGAAATTCAGAAATTAATTAAATCAACATCTTTCAAATGTGCGTGGTAAATGTGGTAAGGCTTTGATAAGAAAGGTAGGGAATGGGAAAAGCCTTCTTTCACTGATTTTATAGTGGGTAATATATCTTTTGGTCTTCTTTTTCAGTAGAATTACTCTTAATAAATGAGACAGGTACAAAATATATAGGATGCACTAAGTATGAGTGTTCCCAAACCCTTCTTTATATTCTACTGCTGCTTTCCCTCACAGAGACAGTTAAATTCTTTCTGATAATTCTTTTAGTTAACTATGCTAATGCAGAAGAAAAGAGCAGTTTGGCTTTCATCATGAGAAACATTTTCAGTTAAGTCATTCTACCAAAGAACATCTTAGGTTAAAGATACACACACAAAATTGTGCCAGATATGTCTATTCTTTACTTCTGTGTTTCTGAAATCTCTTGTTTATCAAATATCCGGATGTTAGTAAGTCTAAATCTGAAAATGATTGATATTTGCAGAACAGATAGTGCCTGGAACAGAAAGTGTCTGGAACTTTTCTACCTTATGCTGATATATGTTAACTGTTAAGATTTTTGGTAGGAGTTCTGAAAAGAGTAGTGATAGTTCCTCAGTTGAGTGATGTGTATGTCATGTCTATACTGTGGATATTTCAGGGTCTTTTGGGGTAGATAATTGTCAAGGTAAAGCCCTGAAAAGAGTAGATTTCTGGATGCTAGCAGGTTGATCTGCAGAACAGTAATTTATTTCATATATCACAAAGGCACGAAAGAACCCTTGCTGATAACTTTAACTTGTCACTAAAAGATTTCATTTTACTGTAAGTACTGACTATCTTGTTATCTAACCTTCTTCTGTCCCTCCAGACATTTTCTGCCATGTGTATTTTTTGCCTACATGTGAACAGAATAAGGAAAAAACTGAAAAAGCAAATCACAATTTTATGAAGGAGAATTAGAAAAATTTCAGATATAATGAGAATTGCACACAAGAAGGAAAATTATTTTATTATTAGGATTTAAATACTTTATAAGTATTTGTGCTATTTTATTATCAACTGTATTATATCATCCCTAAAATCTCACAGTGTGCTCAGGAGATTATTGGGGCCATATAAATCCTGCTGGAACGAAGATGATTTGCAGACCTTTCAAAAACAGCTAATATTCTGACAATGAGGGAAAAAAAAAAAAAAGTAAGGTAGATGATAATTGGTAATAACAATGGATGTGAAGCCAAAGGGTGGATATGCATCGATAGTACTGCAGCACAGAGGAAAGGCAGTACATGACGCCAGAAGAGAATTTCTGCTTAGTGTTTTACAAGTAATCCACTGTTCCTTCAAAGAGTGAGAATATAAATGAAGATGTAACCATGAGTCTTTTGTCTTTTTTTTATTTAATATATTTTATATATTTTTCATGATATAATGAAGATACTTTTTTTTTTTTAATTTTTTAGTTAGATGAATTATACTTATTGAAAGTCACAGTCAACAAAAGCATAGTTTTCAAAAGCATTCAGCAATGCAAAAGGAGTTCAGCAAATCCAAAAAGGAGTTGAGCTAAGTCAAGAGAGAGTAATGTCAAAAATAAATGACTTGCCCATTTCTAAAATATGATTTAGGAACTACAAAAATGCTCAAGAAGCACTTAAATTTATTTTTATTTATTTTTTTTTTTTTTATTTGAAGAGAGACAATGATGGGTTGTGTGTTACAGTTTCACTTGCTTTAAAAAGTGCCTTGTTCTAGATTTTTTCTTTATTAATTAAAAAAAAAAAATCAAACTATGTATACACATTATTTTAAAACATGAACACTGATATTGTGTCATCAGCAAACATTTGTCTGATATAGTCTTGCAACCTCACCGTCCTGGAATTGATGACAGACTGACCACCATGGTAAGCTTCAAGGTCAATGTCTCCTGGTAGTTAAGGTGAGTTAAGAAAACCTATAAAAAGTAATTAGGAAATGTCAAGGGTAAGTGTCCCTGACACACAAATAGTCTGATTCTCCTGCTGTGAAAGATATTGTTGGGGAATCCAATGAGCAGCCTCATTAATGCTGCTAATTATCTCCTGCTGTTTTGAAATGTGCATTATTTTAAAAAAAAACTTTGTTTAGCTAGGAATGTGTCAAAAGTCACCAATAGCACTAGAAGGCCACTAAATTGATGAAGAACCCTATGGTAACATGAAGGTGCATGCAGACATTATGTAGGCTATTTCTACTGCTTATCAGTTCTCAAATACAAAAAAAAAAAAAAAAATGTGAAATGTAAGCAAAGCAAACATGCATATTTCAGTGCTGTCTTTATTTCACTAAGATACTGATGGTTTGGATAGAGAAAATGTAAACTAGTTCAGAAAGAAAAAGTGCAAATATCATGAACATGATTGTTTAGGACCAAGCTCAATTAAACTTAAGAATATATTCAATTATATAAAAAATAGGGTGAAGAAACTCCTTTGAGTTTCAAAAGAGTGATAAAATTAAGAACAAACAAGTTATTTAGTGAATGTCAGAATCAGTGTTTGATATCTCTACTTTGATATCTCTACTAAAAATTTTATTTTATTTTATTTTATTTTATTTTATTTTATTTTATTTTATTTTATTTTATTTTATTTTATTTTATTTTATTTTATTATTTTATTTTATTTTATTTTATTTTATTTTATTTTTAGGATGGAAATTTATATATTTATATTAAAAATAGCTTTGTTGTAGTTCTAAGCATACTAATTCTATCTACTATACTTTTAGAGCATAGCCACTATAGTAATAAATTTAAATACTGCAAATGAAAACAAGAACAGAAATGAAAAACCAACACAACATAGTGAAAAATATTAATCTTTTCTAGTATTTTTCTTTGAATTTACTGGGATTCTTTCTGGAAAGAACCAACATGGTTTGGAAGACAAGGGAATCCTACAGGATGCTCTGCAGGGAACTGTATTTTTCTTCATTATGTTTTGTGGCATGGAAATTCGTCAGTTCTGCTCACAGGAATGAGCAGACTTTGGGAATTTTATTTTATTTTTCAAATTGAATTACAAAGAGCTTGTTGTTTCCCAAATATTCTGAAGATTGAGTTTTGTTTATGTTGTAGGCAATGGAGTTGAGGGGAAACATGAGCTCAAAGCTTAACACTGTGTC